>NC_090727.1:124775594-124778094 GCF_036898095.1 Palaemon carinicauda | reverse complement strand
CACAAAACCACATTCATATGAGAGGTTGTGAGAACGTTAAAATCGTACATGTTTAGATTAAAATCAATAATATTTTTTTATTGTAATCATTCAGAGGAGGGTAGATGGATCTTAATAGCTTAAAATAAGCAATAATTTGATAAGGGCAGTCACTTTTCTTAGAATAATTCTCAGAGTGCAGGATTTAAAACATTCAGGCATACAGAAGTAGGCTATGAGGGACCATGGAGAAAATAGGCTATTTGTTTCTCTTTGGTATCAATTTATGTAGATAAACCGACGGATAGCAGAAGTCGAAATGTTAAGGATTTAAACATTCTAGGCATAAAGTAGGCTATGAGGGACCATGGAGAAAGGAGGCTATTTGTTTCTCTTTGGTATCAATTTATGTAGATAACAGACGGATAGCAGAAGTCGAAATATTAATTACGCAATAAAAATAGCTTAATTATAACAATAGAAAGATATAAAAAACGAAAAAAAAATCTAGCAAACCTTTTCCAAGACATTTCAAAATATTTTCCACAGGACTCGACCGGCGTGACCCAAAAGACACACTGGTGGCAAGGACGAAGTGCCGGTATCATAGACTTCACCAACCCTGAAGCCGTGGCTTGGTGGACCCAAAGACTTGTTGACATCCAGACGTCCACTGGCATCGACTCATTCAAGTTTGATGCTGGGGAATCGTCTTGGTTGCCCAACGTCTTCACACTAAACGTTGATAAACAACTTTGGCCCAATGCTTATACTAAGTAGTAAGCAATGATTGTATTTGTAAATTCACTTCACTTCCACTCCCAGGTAGGCTTTCAGCCTGTCAGTGGAATCAGTTGTCTTCTCCACTCAATTCTGTTTTCAAAAATTCCCTCTCTTCTCAGCTGTTCAATTGTTGGCATGTTGTAAATTGTGCTCTATAATTGCATGAGATCATGATGAGGGGTAGATGGAGATGATTTGAGCATGCTCTTCGCACTCCCCAAGAGAGATTAGGTAATCAAACGTTCAAGGCACTAGGAGAGTTGGAAGACCCAGGCCTACATGGCTGAGGAATATGAAGTGTGAAGTAGGCGATGATGAATAGAGAAGTAGTGAATCAATAGCTCAAGATAGAGACGACTGGCGAAATCTAACCGAGGTCCTTTGTGTCAATAGGCGTAGGAGGAGATGATGATGATGATGAACAAGTCATGGTCATTCATTCATCAATTGCCCCGGCTAATAGCTGGACACTTACTATGGATGTTATTATAGCATTGTCAGTCTTACCTGTCGTTCAATAGATGCTAGTAAATATATGATACTTTAATTTCTAGCCAAATACATGAAACATATATTTTTCCTACTCGCTATCTTGTGTTTTATTTATTTCTGACCATGATTATTTCGGACAAACCACCCGTTCATGAGTTTTTGGACCCCCTTATATATAGACAATTGTGGGGGACCCCAGTGGGAAACCGGGTTTTTTTTGGGGTGGGGAAATGTCATAAACGGGTAATTTAACAGCAATAATAATGGTCAGAAATGCAAAATAAGCCCAAGATAACCAGTTGGAAAAATAAATGGTTCATGTAAATGGCTAATACCGGCCAAACAGGATTACTCAACACTTGAGATTTGTAAAAGGGTACAGAACCTAACAAACCCACCTAACCTAACCTAGTAGTTCCCAGGTCACAACACCGCTAGCTCGACACCCCCCTTTCCCAGGTCACAAACTAAAAGTAAATCACAATAATTCCTTACCTTATGATCGACACCGTCGCTTTTTTATTTTTTTGTTCTCGGCAATTTTTCCAAAAGCTTTGCAGTAGAAAAATGTGCTGGCCTTCCTTGAAAATTAAATCAGAATCGGACCTTTCAGGCATTATTTCGCTGTTATTTTTTAATTACACATGAGTAACAATAGCTTTACACTGAACGGGGAGCATTTCCATCATAATCAATTGCCGACATAAACAAAACTACACTAAATTTCTAAATAGATTGATGTGCTTCCCTTGAGTTCCCTCTTGGAGACGTCTTTACGAGATGGTGGTTAAGTTGAAACTGAAGACGAAGGTGGGAAAAAAATGGCTGTTGTAGAACAACATCCTGGAATTTATGAAGAAGTACTTGTAAGCTGTTAATTGGTTTAAAAAAAACACACTTGACAAATACGTCATTGCAAACCATGGATGTAAACAATGGACTTAAAGTGTAAAACACACTTCACATTTTAATAGACCGATACGTAAGTTGTTATGCCCCAGCCCCTATTAAACGTATAGAGAAAATACCAAACTCTTTATCTGTTGAAACAAAGGCACGGTTATAATGAAACTTGCATCCAAAAAATATCATAATAGAATAGTTCAGGTTTATCAGATTGTAATAGACCGATACGTAAGTTGTTATGCCCCAGCCCCTATTAAACATATAGAGAAAATACCAAACTCTGCATCTGTTGAAACAAAGGCACGATTATAATGAAACTTGCAATCCAAAAATATTATAA
>NC_090727.1:124750594-124770594 GCF_036898095.1 Palaemon carinicauda | reverse complement strand
GGAAAAGCACAATGCTATAAGCCCAGGGGCTCCAACGAGGAAAATAGCTGTGAGGAAAGGAAAAAAAAAAGGAAAATTTAATTTTTAAGAAGAGCAACAACATTAAAATAAATATCTCCTATATAAACTATAAACACTTTAACAAAACAAGAGGAAGAGAAATAGATAGAATAGTGTGCCCGAGTGTACCCTCAAGCAAGAGAACTCTAACCCAAGGCAGTGGAAGACCATGGTACAGAGGTTATGGCACTACCCAAGACTAGAGAACAATGGTTTGATTTTGGAGTGTCCTTCTCCTAGAAGAGCTGCTTACCATAGCTAAAGAGTCCCATATCAAAAGGTTTAGCTTCAAATATGGATTAGGGTTGTGGTGGTCTATTGGAAACGTCCCTGCCTGACGATCGCAGGATTGGGGTTCGAGTCCCACTCAAGCTCGACAGTTTCTTTTAGTGTCTGCATCCTCACCATCTTTGTGAGCTAAGGATAGGGGTTTTGGGGGGAGCTTATAGGTCTACATGTTGAGTTATCAGCACCCATTGCTTAGCCCTCCCTGGTCCTAGCTTGGGTGGGGAGGGCATTGGGGACTGATCATATATATATATATATATATATATATATATATATATATATATATATATATATATATGTATATATATATATATATATATATATATATATATATATATATATATATATATATGTATGTATATATATATATATGTATATATATGTATATATATATATGTATATATATATGTATATATATATACATATATATATATATATATATATATATATATATATATATATATATATATATATATATATATATATATATGGTTAGTCTCTAGGGCATAGTCCTGCTAGCTAGGGTATTGTCACTGTCCCTTCCCTCAGCCATTCATGAGTGGCATATAACCTTATACGTCTTTCGACCAAAAGTATTCTGTTGTTCAGATTTTGATATTATTCTTGAACAATCGATATTAGTATTCAAATTAAACAAAATGCTCACGCCATGGATGTTAATTCACATTACATGGGATTTTTTTTTTTTCATGGTAACCTTTTTTTTCTTGAGGCATATTATAAATAGCCTACAGGTATTCATCTAAGCATATGAAACCATTCTCTCTCGAGGTTTTCATCGTACTTCAAGTAGAACTACCTCTTACAAAAAAAAAAAAAAATCTTTTTTTATGACCCCTTCCTCAGGTAGAATCAGTGAATAAATATAAATAACTCAAGACCCAAAAGTTATTCCTCTACTCTTGCATGAATTAGTTACTTAATTTTCTAATTCTATCATATTTATTTTTTTTTCTAGAATTTCTTGTCGGCGACGAACTACAAATAGAAAACTAACTCTTACCAAAAAAAACAAAAAAAAAAAAAAAGATCTTTTTTTATGACCCCTTCCTCAAGTAGAATCAGTGAATAAATATAAATAACTCAAGACCCAAAATATATCCCTCTACTCTTGCATGAATTAGTGACTTAATTTTCTATTTCCCTTCTTCCCTTCCTCGGGTAGAATCAGTGAATAAAAATAAATAACTCAAGACCCAAAAGTTATTCCTCTACTCTTGCATGAATTAGTTACTTAATTTTCTATTTCCCTTCTTCCCTTCCTCCGGTAGAATCAGTGAATAAATATAAATAACTCAAGACCGAAAAATTATCCCTCTACTCTTGCATGAATTAGTTCCTTAATTTTCTAATTCCCTTCTTCCCTTCCTCAGGTAGAATCAGTGAATAAATATAAATAACTCAAGACCGAAAAATTATCCCTCTACTCTTGCATGAATTAGTTACTTAATTTTCTATTTCCCTTCTTCCCTTCCTCCGGTAGAATCAGTGAATAAATATAAATAACTCAAGACCGAAAAATTATCCCTCTACTCTTGCATGAATTAGTTCCTTAATTTTCTAATTCCCTTCTTCCCTTCCTCAGGTAGAATCAGTGAATAAATATAAATAACTCAAGACCGAAAAATTATCCCTCTACTCTTGCATGAATTAGTTACTTAATTTTCTATTTCCCTTCTTCCCTTCCTCCGGTAGAATCAGTGAATAAATATAAATAACTCAAGACCCAAAAATTATCCCTCTACTCTTGCATGAATTAGTTACTTAATTTTCTAATTCCCTTCTTCCCTTCCTCAGGTAGAATCAGTCAAGAAATATAAATAACTCAAGACCCAACAATTATCCTTCTACTCTTGCATGAATTAGTTACTTAATTTTCTAATTCTATCATATTTATTTTTTTCTAGAATTTCTTGTCGGCGACGAACTACAAATAGAAAACTAACTCTTACCAAAAAAAAAAAAAAAAAAGATCTTTTTTTATGACCCCTTTCTCAGGTAGAATCAGTGGATAAATATAAATATCTCAAGACCCAAAAGTTATCCCTCTACTCTTGCATGAATTAGTTACTTAATTTTCTCTAATTTTATCATATATTTTTTTTTTCTAGAATTTCTTGTCGGCGACGAACTTCTCTCGGTGCCCGTCGTGTACAAAGGGGCCACAAGCGTGAGCGTCGTCATCCCACCCGGAGAGTGGAAGCTAGCCGACAGTGAGACTCGTTATGAGGGTCCACAAACCATCACAGTTGAGAACATCACTCTCGATAGTATTGTGTATTTCACAAGAGTTACGAGTCCTCGATTGTAAGAAACGTTAGCTGAGGCTGATTCAATCAGTTTTGTGGAAACGAGTCCTCGATTGTAAGAAACGTTAGCTGCGACTGATTCAATCAGTTTTGTGGAATAAATCATAAGGCTTAAAACAATATCATTCAACTAAATAGCAAAGAATAAAATATGCTTCTAAAACTAAATAAAAAGGTATGCAGTAAGTAATGTTTACATAGGAGACCTGTACTCACGTGCGTGTGTTTACATCCAACTGTCAAAAAGAGTCTACGACGCTCAAAGAAAAAAATAACAACGATAACATTTTGGCGTGGTTTTGCTTTTGTAGTAGTTATCCTACATTACACTTAGGCATGCAATATATATAAACTGATACTGAGTCACAATAAACGCTCACAATACAAATTTCACATGGACAACACAAACGTTTTGTCAAAGATGTCGTCTTTGTAAACAAACTCTTATGAATGAAATCCCGTTGTTCACTGCTTTGCCAAACATTTTTCCTTCATTACAAAACGCACAAAACATTCAAGAATCAGAGGAAACCATTATATCAATAAATATCGTCATATAAATACGAAATATTACGTAAAAAATGTAGCCAATAAGTTCGTGTCACACAACAGGAAACTTGCCGCCGAAAGCAACCACATTCAAGACCAAAACAAAAGCTGATAATGTCATTGGTTGCTACATTATGACGTGAAATCAGTGAGCCAATGGGAAGGAAGCATTGCTGTGACGTATCCAGGCCACCAAAATTGTCTAGTGGGGACGTGAGAGCGGGGAAATTGAACAGAGGATTAGCAAGCCACTATCATGGCCTCACGGGCTCTAGCGGTAAAGACATGATAGTGGCCTCACGGAGTATAAGGCTTAAGCGCTGTTTATTCTATACCTTTGGTGTTGGTACGATTCATATTTCTCTGTATTGAAAATTTTTAGAATAAACATTTTTCATTGACAGATTTGTAAGTTTGACCTCAATTAAGGTCAAATCTAGAAATTTTATTGTTTTTATATGGTAATTCCCCTATGTTCACTAATAAACCAGAGAATCCATTGTAATTCTATGTCAAATAAAAGGACCAAACTAGGAATTTTTAGTTCAATCTGAGGATATTGTGGTCCTGGCAAAAAAAAAAAAAAAAAAAAATCGTTTAGTTATTCATGCCAACTGGCAGACCATGAACAGATCTGATTGTGAAAAGAACCTGCTGATTATAGATATTCATTTTTTTTACGTATCAAGGGTTACAGTAAATTCACATTTGATGTTTTCTTTGTGAATTTGTTAGAAGAAGTGGTGCCAATAATCATAGGACCACAAGGGACCATACCCAAGTCATTAAAAAGGATTCTTGAGAAGATAGGGGCAGATATAGACCCAGGATTTGTGCAGAAGAGCGTGCTACTTGAAGCAGCCCATTTAGTGAAGAACGAGATGGATTTCTAAGGGAGCCGGATGTAACCCGGAACCCCGAACTATAAAGCACCAGTCTGTAGACTGTTATTTACAAAATAAATAAATAAATAAATAAATAAAATAATAAATAATGTTTTCGCGATAGGCGAAAAAATGGAGTGTGGTTGCCTTTAAAATTTGTTTTTTGACATGTGAGATTTTATAAAAAATCATGGAAGGGTGTGAAGAACTTTGTTTCAAAGTAACATATCAATTAATCGTTTCATTGGAAAGATATATGCAGAAAATCATGACTCAAACTCCCTGGAATGCACAATATGCGCTGTTTTTCCAGTTAAGCAAAGGTATACGAACAGACTACTGCGCTGTATAAATGACTATATTTGTCTTAATGTTGCAAAATTCCAGTTTTGGTGTTATCCAGTTTATGAGCAATTTCCTAATTTCTTCTAGAATATTTGTCATGTGAATAGAATAAATCTTCACCACACATTACATTCCATCTTTATTTGTTGTGAAATAATTACTGTTACAAGTAATCTATGCACATCGTTGGCAATGAATCTCTTTCTTCTAATAAATATCACATTTTCTCATAGACCAAACTACAGGACGCCTGTTTTGTACTAGAAAAATATATCAGCATATATCGTTTGTTAATTTAATATGAAGAGCGGTGAATTATGTTTAAAATTCATATATAACACTGTCAATGAAATCTATATGATCAGCGGTGCTGACATAAATCCCAGGAAGATCGGAAGTTTCGGGACCTTTACATCCCAGAGTAATGCTTATGACACCAACCAAAAATCTACGGCCATTTTCGTCAGTGCGGAAGAGTGGCCCGCCGCCATCACCCTGGAAAGAAGAAATAAACAAAAATGAGCTGAGATATTCATAAAGGGATTTTGACGAAGGAAAAATCTATTTCTGGGCGAGAGACCCGTGCCGCCCAGTGAAATACTCCTTTTTCATAGCAGTTTTTACCTTAGAAATGATGTTAAAGGAGCATTTCACTGGGCGGCACGGGTCGGAGCCCAGAAAATGATTTTCCTGATTAGATTCTATCTCTCATCGTGTATCATTTAATGGCACTGCTGATCATTACGTACATTTACGTTATTTGTTCTTCATAGAAAGAAAATATAGAGGAGAATCATCCATCATTGTAGAATATATTACGATTACATTTTGTAATACGTCTTTTACATTAAGAATTAACTTCCATGAGACTCAGAAAGTCCTCCCTATGCTAAGAATTAACTTCAGTTACTCATCCATTGAAGAAAATCCTCCTTCATGTCTAAAATACAAAATTAGTATCACACTCAAAACAACTCATTTATGTAACAAATCAACTTAGATTAAATTCAGAAACAACTCTTTACATGAGGAATTAACTTCAGTTACACTTCTCTCATATAATAATAAAGACATATATTCTACATTACTTCACAACACGCAAATGAAAGTAACATTCTAACAATTATCAATAGCAGTGGCCAATAAAATAGGCACAAATCTACACCAAGCTTAATGATGTCAAAATATCCACTATTATTACCTCACAAGGTCCTTTGCCAGGATCACCAGCGCACAAAGTATCGTGTCCCTGAAGGAGGTTGGGATACCGTTGTCTGAGAACATCGCCTGATTTCATCTGCTGATAAGATGCTTCGCAGTCAGCTAGGCTGATCACTTTCAACTCGGCCTCTTGCAGAACAGGGGACCTCGATGCTAAGAGGAAATGGAAATATTATTCTAAATATTTCTTATTCAGAGATGAAATAAAATCAAGAGTGAATCTGTAGACCAGTGGTTCCCAACCTGGGGGAAATTTCCCCCTGGGGGGAAATTTGAAGCTTCCAGGGGGGAAATAATTACACTACCTACTAACTAAAACAAGCGGAAAATGTCCTCATAGTACGCGCGGCAATTTGTTGTTAGCCATTCAATTGTGATATGATCATATCAGTTCTCAAAGACATGATATTCAAGGGGAGAATTGGAGTGTCATGCCCATTTCTGAGGCAGGCGAGTGGGCATGAGGGCTGGGCGGGGCATGAAGGGGGAAATCTGGACGGTTGAGCTGGGTGCAGGGGGGAAATGACATGAAAAAGGTTGGGAACCACTGCTGTAGATCATTAAGAATGCTCTGCTAAACATTTAGAATCCTTTGTCTAAAATGGACATCAGTAAAATTTTGAACCAAATTACTTCAAAGGCAAATATTTAGAGTGAGTCTCTTATTCTAAGACAGTGGTTCCTAACCTGGGGGAAATTTCCCCCTGGGGGGAAATTTGAAGCTTCCAGGGGGGAAATAATTACACTACCTACTAACTAAAACTAGCGGAAAATGTCCTCATTGTACGTGCGGCAATTTGTTGTTAGCCATTCAATTGTGATATGATCATATCAGTTCTCACTGACATGGTATTCAAGGGGAGAATTGGAATAGCATGCCCATTTCTGAGGCAGGCGAGTGGGCATGAGGGCTGGGCGGGGCATGAAGGGGGAAATCTGGATGGTTGAACTGGGTGCAGGGGGGAAATGACAGAAAAAAGGTTGGGAACCACTGCTGTAGACCATTAAGAATGCTCTGCTAAACATATAGAATCCTTCGTCTAAAATGGACATTAGTAAAATTTTGAACCAAATTACTTCAAAGGCAAATATTTAGAGTGAGTTACTTCAAAGGCAAATATTTAGAGAGAGTCTCTTATTCTAAGACAATACTCTTCTGAATTTCTTTCCTTATCCCTAAAAAAAAAACAAAGTCTGGAGGAAAATATATAAAAAAAATATCACTATGTTGTTACAATTCATTGTATGTAGACAGATGTAGCCAACTGTTTCAGCCACTCACACATGGATTAGAAGAAATGTAAGAAATAGGAAAACTATGGTATTTGTTATATTTCATGTTTTGTATATGATACCTTTGTTTATACAGTCTAATCCCTAAACCGGCAACGTCCATCAACTCACTTTCATTGACTTTTCCAAATCCAGAAGCCGAGACGACTGCATTTGGAGGAGGTCGTTCGGGAGTAAGGCAAAATGGATAAACCACCTCGTTGAATTCGATGTCCCTGGCAGTCTTGATGAGGGCAATGTCGTTGTATCGCTCCACGAGGTTTGGACTTCATTGGGAGAAAAGATGAAGCAATTAAAAGACACGCCAATTACAATTATGTCTCTATATTATGATTAGCAGTACCAGCTGAACTCGGCTGAGTCCCTGGTTAGGCTGGAGGAACGTAGAGAGTAGAGGTCCCCTTTTTTGTTTTGTTTCTTGTTGATGTCGGCTACCCCCCAAAATTGGGGGAAGTGCCTTTGGTATATGGATGGATGATTCGCAATGAGTAGGCTTAGTGTAAGTTCTAATGGCGGCAAAA
This sequence comes from Palaemon carinicauda, assembly GCF_036898095.1. Taxonomy (NCBI): domain Eukaryota; kingdom Metazoa; phylum Arthropoda; class Malacostraca; order Decapoda; family Palaemonidae; genus Palaemon; species Palaemon carinicauda. Next base: position 124,763,103 of record NC_090727.1, on the reverse strand, counting down.
TGTACCACTTATATAATTACACAATTATGTTAACTTACAACACATCCATCCATATACCAAAGGCACTTCCCCCAATTTTGGGGGGTAGCCGACATCAAAAAAAAAAAAAAAAAAAAAAAAAAAAAAAAAAAAAAAAAAAAAAAAAAAAAAAAAAAAAATTATTATTTAGGCCAGGGGTCACCAACCTTTTTCAGGGACGGGCTGCCAACGCAAGAGCCCGTGTCCAGCCAAAAGGGCTCTGGACAATCTAAGTAAGAAAGTAAGTAACCTTTTTCAGCTAGAAGAGCCTATTTTTTCTAAAGAAAAAAAATACAGTGGTGTCAGAGCTGCAATGATAAAAATGGTCTCCTGAGATTTAAAATCAAAATCTACTGTACTTCAGACATAACACAATATAGTTCAGTGCGCCTATTTACAAACTTAGCACAGAGATATCTGCCCCAAATGGTTTGATTTGAAAAGACAGAGTTGTTTTCTCATTCCTGAATTCTTGGGAACGTCCTTTAAAGCATATTTCCATTTTCAAGAAAGCTGTTTTTATGTCATTAACATCAAACTCACAATCTGCAGATTCTCTGTATTTCTTCAGCAAAGGAAAGTGAACAAACTCTCTTTCTCAAGATCTCTGACAAACACTGCAAGCTTTCTTTCAGATGACAGCACTTCTTCTAAAAGGCATAAAGCAGTGTTTCCTTTTCACGTAAGTTCAAATAAGACTATTTAAATGCGAAATTATTTAATATTATTAAGTTTTTAAACTATTCACATGTAATTATAAACTCTCGGTGAATTTGGTTCCTATGATATGCCTTTGAAACTTAATAAGAATTAAATCAAATATTGTGTAAAGAGTAGTGTTACATAATTCCTTTGTTAAAAAAAAAAAAAAAAAAAAAAAAAAAAAAAGCCAAGTTCAGTGTTTCGAGCCACAATCGTGTCTTGAAAGAGCCACCTGCGGTTCAGGAGCCGCAGGTTGCTGACTTCTAATTTAGGCTATACATGGGATACATTGCATCAACAAATTTGAGAATGATGAAATTACTCTAATATGCTCTTGGTCCATAACATTATCTAACGCATTTTCAGAATCCTCAAGACTACCAATATAACAAAAAATAATATATTTCTATTTCACATCATAGGCCAAGAATATGTTTTCTCAATTTATACTGGAATTCAAATACATCCCAAAGTTATATCCCACAAGAACGTCCCCATATATATAAGAACACCCATAACTCAGTGACAGATTGTCTTTAACTGACTGCAGTTTTTGTATTTGTGACTAGGAAATATTCGGTGCAATATTATGTACATTAAATATGTGTAGAAAACCGAGGTTTTCAACCCCAGAATTATGTAACAGAGTTGCAAAATAATAGCTCTGGAAGCGTTTTAAACGTTATTGATACTGCCTGGGCAAAGATCTGGCAGTAATTCGTCTTCTGGAACGTTTAGGAACTATGATCTCTAATACAGGGTCTTTATAGAATTAGAGTTTGAAAAAAGCAAATGAGACATATGCTAGGTTTGCGGGAAGTTGATGAGATGAGGCTCTATGAGGATCGCCAAGAATGGAGACAGTTCTTGAAGCAGGACGACTGACAGGATTGGAGGCCTACCTGGCGTCTGGTGAGAAAAAGATGAGAAAGAAAGTAAAATTTTGAAATCAAGAATGGAGACAGTTCTTGAAGCAGGACGACTGACAGGCCTGGAGGCCTACCTGGCGTCTGGTGAGAAAAAGGTGAGAAAGAAAGTAAAATTTTGAAATCAAGAATGGAGACAGTTCTTGAAGCAGGACGACTGACAGGCCTGGAGGCCTACCTGGCGTCTGGTGAGAAAAAGGTGAGAAAGAAAGTAAAATTTTGAAATCAAGAATGGAGACAGTTCTTGAAGCAGGACGACTGACAGGCCTGGAGGCCTACCTGGCGTCTGGTGAGAAATGTGAGAAAGAAAGTAAAATTTTGAAATCAAGAATGGAGACAGTTCTTGAAGCAGGACGACTGACAGGCCTGGAGGCCTACCTGGCGTCTGGTGAGAAAGGTGAGAAAGAAAGTAAAATTTTGAAATCAAGAATGGAGACAGTTCTTGAAGCAGGACGCCTGACAGGCCTGGAGGCGTACCTGGCGTCTGGTGAGAAAGGTGAGAAAGAAAGTAAAATTTTGAAATCAAGAATGGAGACAGTTCTTGAAGCAGGACGACTGACAGGCCTGGAGGCCTACCTGGCGTCTGGTGAGAAAGGTGAGAAAGTAAAATATAGAAATCAAATCGCCTGAAATTATTTGTAATTTTCTGAAGTAATTTTGTACTTACTCGAAATCGGGATGAACAGTAATCACTTCAACAGCGTAGTCGATGGGACGGGAATTGGTTTCGTCTTGCTGAGAGAAGTCAAGTTCTCCTAATCTGATGGATCTCACTCTGGAAGAATAAAAGTGTCATTTTTATGCTTCTTTCTGCAGGGTACAAATACAGGAATACAGAAATGTAGTCTATTGATAAAAACACTGTCTAGAATGCGAAGGCCAGCTAATGAGACGGGAAGCGATAGATTGATATTGAGCTAGAGGTAAGTTTTTAATAAAAAGACAATTGAGAGAGAGAGAGAGAGAGAGAGAGAGAGAGAGAGAGAGAGAGAGAGAGAGAGAGAGAGAGAGAGAGAGAGAGAGAGAGAGAGAGAGAACTAAACGTAAAATCGTTTATATATTTAAGAAGTATATAAAAGAGAAATTTAACTACATTTTGAATTCTAAAAATATAATTATATATTTAATGCAAACTATGATATATAAAATTGTATAACATAATGAAAATGTTTTCACAAATCTAATTAGAGGCAATAATGATAAAGTTAAATACCAATCAAAACCTTTAATCTTTGTCGTCTGATTTATCGTCAGATATTGTGATAAATAATAAATAGTCTAAATTCATCTGTAATCTCAGGTCAATTTATATTTCGGAATATTCGTTTTATTTGTCAATATAAATGTGTTAGTTCCTATAGTCCATTTCTTTTAGCGATGCATATTTGCACCGACTCGCGGCGGTGCCCTTTTAGCTTGGAAAAGTTTCCTGATCGCTGATTGGTTGGATGAGATAATTCTAACCAATCAGCGATCAGGAAACTTTTCCGAGCTAAAAGGGCACCGCTGCGAGTCGGTGCAAATCTGCCTTGATAAAAGAAATGGACTATAGATGGGTCATTGGAACCTTCCATCAGGACGCCATGGCTTGAGCCCAAATATGGACTATAGATGGGTCATTACACTTAAGAAGGTCAACGACATAACAAAGACTTTAAGAATATAAGAATATCAAAGACATCTTTATCATCATGAACCAGAAATCATAGTTAACTGCCTGAGTTTTCATAGGTAGCAAGCATACTCCTCTTCAAGGTTTCTTCTAACTTCAAATCTTAAAATCGTAATTTACCGCAAAATGTTATTACCAGCTTGGTGTACTGAATTCATATAACGTATTCACCTATGAGGCCTTTGTAAGAAGTAGGACACAAAAAGAGGCAAATTATGATTTATTACAGAAAGTATCTCCCAGTGATGTTGCGTCGAGAACGCAATGGAGGAATATGAATTAAAACCAAATATCTAACTGAAAATTTTTGCATAGAGTAAAGATAGAAATCAGAAGATTAAATCGTCTAGATAAAATCTTGAAAGAAAAGTGACTCACGGCCGTGTTGGATCTAGGACACAGTGGGCTGCAGTCAACAAATACCGAGGATGGATGACAGTCGCTCCACAAATGGCGTCTTCTACTGTCTGTGGTCTGGCTGTTCCTGCAAGAAAAGGTTTTTATTTTCTTATTTTAATATTCCATGATAGCAATGACCAGAAATTGAATTAAAATGGTATTTATCTTTAATAGATCATTCAGTTACTGCAATTACCAAAACAAAAATATTGTTTATATCTCTGTTAGGCTTTTTTTCTGTTAGACTTACAAAAAAAATTGAACATGAAAAACAGAAAAATATATTTGTAATGTCTACATTCTTGGCTCTGGAGTCTCTAGTGTTATTTACTAATTTTCTTATCTCTAGATAATTTGTAATAGCGCCACTATAAATGAATCTTCAAATATTATACAGACACACGAACACAGACGTGAATCAGACGCAGGTATGTACACACACATACAACACACACACTAAAAAGAATATATATATATATATATATATATATATATATATATATACATATATACATACATATATATACATATATATACATATATATATATATATATATTGTATATATGTATGTATATATATATACTCATAAATATATATATATGTATATATATAAACGTTTTTAACTTACCTTGAGGCACTGAATTTCCGACTGGCTGTGAAAAAAAGAAAACAAATCAGAATTAGAAGTTAATCCAAATATATTATTATTATTATTATTATTATATTTATTATCATTATTATTACTTGCTAAGCTACAACCCTAGTTGGAATAGCACGAGGGCTCCAACAGGGAAAATAGCCCAGTGAGGAAAGGAAATAAGGAAACTACAAGAAACATAATTAACAATATAAGATATTTCAAGAACAGAAACAACATTAAAACAAATATTTCATATATAAACCATAAAAACTTAAAAACAACAAGAGGAAGAGAAATAATATAGAATAGAATGCCCGAGTGTACCCTCAAGCAAGAGAACTATACCCCAAGACAGTGAAAGACCATGGTACAGAGGCTATGGCACTACCCAAGACCAGAGAACAATGGTTTGATTTATGGGTGTCCTTCTCCTAGAAGAGCTGCTTGCCATAGCTAAAGAGTCTCTTCTACCCTTACCAAGAGGAAAGTAGCCACTGAACAATTACATTGCAGTAATTAACACCTTGAGCGGGGAAGAATTGTTCGGTAATCTCAGTGTTGTCATGTGTATGCGGACAAAGGAAAATATGTAAAGAATAAGCCAGACTATTAGGTGTATGTGCAGGCAAACGGAAAATAAGCCGTAACCAAAGAGAAGGATCCAATGTAATACTGTCTGGCCAGTCAAAGGACCCCATAACTCTAGCGGTAGTACCTCAACGGGTGGCTAAGTTTAGTTGTAGTTATGAAAGTCCCTTCTTAGCTTATAGAGCAAAGGGCGATTTTGCAATTCACCAATTGCTAATTATGAAATAAAGGAAAACACAAAAAGTTTTATCAGATCAATAATCCTCTATCCACTTTTGTTTTCAGAATAGCAATATCATTAAATAAAAGAAAAATAAGATCAAAACTAGTTTGTTTACTTATAAGCCCATTGAACCAATCTTCTTTCCTTTTGGAGATTTCAACCCGTGACGAATTCGTCGATCCCAAAGAGACACACAAGGCAAGAAGCCTTTCAGCTACCAGAGGAAGGAGAGACCATTCTGCTCCTACAACCTGGCCCTGGCAATTACTTACTTACTTGGTATACTTGGTCGAATTTAGAGGGTCTTCCTCACAGCTGTGGTGGACCACCGCTGACGCCAGTCCGTAAGTCCTTCTTCATGAGGGTGATCTGGTCTGGCACAGAGTTTGAGGCTGCCCTGTAGCACGCCATGTAGCCTGGCACAGGAGGCTCATCTGCAGGAAGGTGTCTGCTCGAACATTCCTCTTGTCCGGAATGTACCTCGCTGAGAACACCATGGAGTGAAACATTCCTAGATGTGCATCTGCTTCATCAGCTCGTAAAGGGGTACAAGACCATGCCTCCTTTCTTGTTGATGTAGGCTACTACGATGGTGTTGTAGTTCATCAACACTACTGAGTGCCTCCCCAAAACGTTTTGGAATATTTGCAACGCTAGGAAGGCTGCTTGCATCTTGAGGACGTTGATGCGCAGAGGCCTCTCCTCTTCGGTCCACACCCATGAGACGACCAGGTCACTCATGTGTACTTCCCACCCCTCCTTTAATGCATTAGAGAACAGAAGTATGTCTGGAGGTAGCAAGTCAAGAGGGACTCCTTTGATGAGGTTTTTCTCAAAGAGCCTTCAGGCAAGATTGCCCTGAGGTCCTTGTTTCATTAGAACAGGAATTAACGGGGGATCCCTGTCCGCTGTCCAGTGATCCTCCAGACACCATTGAAGAGATCTCTAGTGGAGGCACCCATGAGGAATGAGCTCATCCAACGAGGAAAGGTAAGCGAGAAGACATTGCCAGCGGTGGGCTGGGCAGAATGGGTTGCACAACCTCCCAGAGCTTGCTGATGCAGTCGTCTGTAAGAAAAATACTCGCTGCTGCTGTGTCTCTCAGATTGCTGAGGTACTTCAACCTCTGCTTGGGTGAGAGATTCGATTTTTCCCAGTTTACCCCAATCCCCAGATCGTGACAAAATGTGAGAATCCGATCTCGATCCTGAAACAACTGTCTCTTCAAAAGAGGCCAGAATGAACCAATCATTGAGATTCACCGGAAGACGTGTCCCTGGCGAGTGGGCCCAAGCCTGAAAGAAGAGGCCGAAATTAAACAGTTTAAATTACAGGAGCTGTCTGTACATCCTAAACGACAGAGGCCAAAACGAAAGAAAGGGATGTTTTTCCGACTTGAAAACGGCTTGGTAACCAGTTTCGACAACCGACTCCAGCTTGAGCTGAAACGATATCCCTAATTAAAGGACGAGAGTTTGTATATCACGTAGGACCAAATAGTATTTCGTTACTATAAATCTCTATACTTCACAGTCTTACCTGCTGCGTGTTGGGAGCTTGACGTACAATTCTCGCAACGACACCACCCCTAGGTCTTGCAGGATATGGTCTGCCACAGTCTGGATGAGACGAAGATAACTATATCAGCATTATAGGGTTAACAAGTTTAAACACTTGGAGAAAATGGTCTGTAGTGGAAATTATTTGAAAATTACAACAGGTGCGACGTTACAAATAAGAATATCCAATTTATTGTGAAAGAAATATCACATGATCAGTAATATTGAATTTGTCATTACAGCATGGATTTGATTCATCTATTAAATCACATTAAAATGTGAAAATGATTTCAAAGAACAATATATTTTTTGCTATATTTTTAACGTACAAGATTTTGTTTATGGCATGATTTAGGTGCGTTGAAGCACAAACAATCAATTCTGAAGTTTAGTCATGTTTGGAAAACATGAAAGATTTTGTTTATGGCATGATTTAGGTGCGTTGAAGCACAAACAATCAATTCTGAAGTTTAGTCATGTTTGGAAAACATGAAAGATTTTGTTTCTGGCATGATTTAGGTGCGTTGAAGCACAAACAATCAATTCTGAAGTTTAGTCATGTTGGGAAAACATGAAAGATTTCGTTTATGGCATGATTTAGGTGCGTTGAAGCACAAACAATCAATTCTGAAGTTTAGTCATGTTTGGAAAACATGAAAGATTTTGTTTCTGGCATGCTTTAGGTGCGTTGAAGCACAAACAATCAATTCTGAAGTTTAGTCATGTTGGGAAAACATGAAAGATTTTTTTTATGGCATGATTTAGGTGCGTTGAAGCACAAACAATCAATTCTGAAGTTTAGTCATGTTTGGAAAACATGAAAATAATAGGTTAACGCGCATGTAGCCGTTTGTTTCCGTAGGAGAAAAAGAGGGAAACCTACCGAAATCAGGATTTACTATGGTTCTAAATGGCTGGGACCCCTGGCAAAACCCGCATGTCCTTGCGCACATCCATCTCATTTGTGGCAAGGTTTGACACAGTCCACGTCTCTCCATGGCTGTGCAGTTGATACTAGTGTCTTCACAACTATTGTCTGAAAACAGAGAACATAAAGGATTCGTTAGAAATTGAGAATATTGATTGCTGATTTACTTTTTTAGATTTAGAATAAGTTTTGTGAAATATTGTTTTACTACTATGAAGCTCAAACATATGTAAAATTAATAGAATTTATACATACATATACCAAGGCACTTCCCCCAATTTTGGGGGGTAGCCGACATCAACAATGAAACAAAACAAAAAAGGGGACCTCTACTCTCTACGTTCCTCCAGCCTAACCAGGGACTCAACCGAGTTCAGCTGGTACTGCTAGGGTGCCACAGCCCAACCTCCCACTAGAATTTATGAAATATCGAAATACTATTAAACCCATCATTATTTATATTCTGGAATCAGCAAACAAACTAAAAAAGAAGATAGGAAAACAATTGATGTTAATGGCTTACTTCCAAAAGCATTAACTGCTTCTCCAGCTTGAGGCAAAGAGGTACAGAAATTGCAGGAGAGAGGACAAGCGGCCAACATTTGTGCCCTGTGCGTCCGGCAATAACCAGTTCTGGCCAAGGAATTGCAGTCATTTCTCGTATCAGTACATCTAGATTCTGAAAGTCATCCATTACAATTAACTAAATATACGAAAACCAATAGATTAAAAGTTTAAATAAGATGTTAGTTTTTGCTATCATACAAAGTAAACAAAAAAATCTCTTTATTATTGATGAACCGTACGTGCTACATTAGAAATTGTCATAAAGACAATATTTTTACACACACACACACACACACACATATATATATATATATATATATATATATATATATATATATATATGAATATATATATACATATATATATATATATATATATATATATATATTCATATATATATATGTATACATATATTCATATATATATACATATGTATATACAAATCTTAATTATTTTATCTTTTTCTAGTACTCCAATGCTCTTGCATAAATATTTTTTTTTCTGTTAAAATGACATAAAGCAGAAATAATTAAAATGAGGCATTACTTTGTCTTACTCCCCATGCAATGCCAAGGTATATGATTTTCACTCCTAGTGTTATAAGTAAGGCTTCTTTTGTTTTAAACACTATTCCTTATTTCCATGTTGGTTTACTCGTTCACGACTCTTTTACCCCCAAAGGACGTACTGGTACGTTTCACAAAAGCCATCCCTTTACCCCCATGGACGTACCGGTACGTCCTTGCAAAAAAATGCTATAAAAATTTTTTTTTTCATATTTTTGATCATTTTTTTTGAAAATTCAGGCATTTTCCAAGAGAATGAGACCAACCTGACCTCTCTATGACAAAAATTAAGGCTGTTAGAGCAATTTTAAAAAAATATAATGCAAAATGTGCTGGGAAAAAAAATAACCCCTTGGGGGTTAAGGGTTGGAAATTTCCAAATAGCCTGGGGGTAAAAGGGAGTCGACCTGATGTTTAGTTACTGACCATTTTCAGAAGAAATTGTAAAGAATATTTCTCAACTTTTCATTTGGCTTTCCAGCATTGGACATTGACGACAGGGTACCATTTTGGAAATTGGAGCAGTTAATTTTCTTCTAAGGAGCCGTTAACTTTACAAATAAGTGGTCACCACTTCCAGCAACGTATAATTACTGCAATTTAAAATGATGTACAAGCAGTGTTTGACATTCGTGCCCATAGAAAAGTATTTTGGTTTTTTTTTTTTTTTTTTTTTTTTTTAGAGACACAAGACAGTTCTTGGCAAATTTACCTACAACGTATAATTATTGCAATTTAAAAGGATGTACAAGCAGTGTTTGACAATCGTACTCATAGAAAAGTATTTTTTTTTTTTTACAGAGACACAAGACACAGTTATTTGCAAATTTACGTAATTTATGTAAAGAAAATTAATAGATAAAAGCTTTAACAAATATACTGAAGATACAGTTTATCTCCTATACAAAAAAAAAAAAAAAAAAAAAAAGCACACACATACAAAATTGAAATAACAGCCATTCCTTCAACAGGGACTGTAATTTTACTGATGTTAAATAACTGTACCAATAGCTTAATTTAAAACTAATTTAGATATTACCAAAAAACAGCAGTATAACTTACGAGTTTGGCAAAGAACACCGGCAATGAAACACACGCCTATAAATAGGCTTATACTATTCGCACTAGGCATGGTGAGTTTCCAGGAGTTTATCTTGAGGTTGGTGTATGAAGATAAATGGTACCACTCTCAGAAGAACTTTGAGAATGATCTGGAAAGAAAATGGATGATGAGTCACTTTTAATCATTGAAGGAATTGGACAATCCAAATAGGATTGAAAAAACAAATATTTAGAAGGTACCACTCTCAGAAGAACTTTGAGAATGATCTGGAAAGAAAATGGACGATGAGTCATTTTTAATCATTGAAAGAATTGGACAATCCAAATAGGATTGAAAAAACAAATATCTAAAAACATCAAAATGTTACACAAAAGCATGCCATTGTTTTAAAATTGTTGACTAACTTGGATTAACTTTTAGTGCTATATCCAAATGTGAAATATGTTGAACAGGCTGTCATAAGTATTTTTATAGTTTATATATGGCATATCTGTTTTGACGTTGTTACTGTCTGTAGAACGATTTATTATTAATTTGTTCTAATTAAATATTTCCTTATTTCCTTTCCTCACTGAGCTATTTTTCCCCTGTTGGAGCCCTTGGGCTTATAGCATCTTGCTTTACCAACTAGGGTTGTAGCTTGGCTAGTAATAATAATAATAATAACAATAATAATAATAATAATAATAATAATAATAATAAAACCTCTGCTCGTAAGCTACAATATGAAATGATTATCATTCTATGAAAATTCAGTCATTTGTTTTACAAAGAGCTACATTAGTCTTCCATTATTTTAATGTTACTTTTCTTCATATAAAGTCTTATGATTGTTAATTACTTATCTTGTAGTTTATTTATTTCTTTATTTCCCTTCCTCACTGGGCGATTTTCTATGTTGGAGCCCTTGGGCTTATATCATGTTGCTTTTCCATCTAGGGTTTTATTAAGGAAGTAATAATAATAATAATAATAATAATAATAATAATAATAACAATAATTGATAAAGATAATTATTAATGATAATAATAATAATAATAATAATAATAATAATAATGATAATAATAATGATAGTAATAGTAATAATGATAATAATAATTATTAATAATAATAACAACAATTATAATTAATAATAATATAAATCATTAATAATAATAATCATTAATAATAACAATAATAATAATAATAATCATTAGTAATAATGATAATAATTAATATTGTTGGACTGCATGTCAGACCGGAATCCATGGAACTTGTAAATAGATTTCCTCCACAGATGTGGCAATATTGACTCATGAGAACTTGGGGTAAAACCCGTTGTGTCAGAGAGAGAGAGAGAGAGAGAGAGAGAGAGAGAGAGAGAGAGAGAGAGAGAGAAGGGAAATACCAAATTCCTTCAAAAGGACACACGACAATTTAAAACAAACATTGAGACTCAAATTTCAGGTTTTCCCCAGGAATACGTCCTATGTACCGAGTGGCAGTAAAGTTTTAATATATATACATATATATATATATATATATATATATATATATATATATATATATATATATATATAATATATATATATATATATATATATATATATATATTGAGAGAGAGAGAGAGAGAGAGAGAGAGAGAGAGAGAGAGAGAGAGAGAGAGAGAGAGAGAGAGTCAGTCAAAGTCAAAGTCAAAAACCTTTAATCCATTATAAAATGGTTATTCTGTGGAGAGAGAGAGAGAGAGAGAGAGAGAGAGAGAGAGAGAGAGAGAGAGAGATTAGATTTATGAGAAAGATGACAGTTATTCAATGTTAATGTGCTTAAGGACAAATGAGACCTGTTCAATGATTTAATGTCTGAAAACTTTAAAATCAATCAATCAATCTCAAAATGAACATTGGCAAAAAATTTCTGTTATTGATAACTTCATGACATTTAACATCACCTTTATATCCTTTAAACAATCAAGACATTTCCTTCATGCAAGTAGTAACCCATTCAAAAACATGTATATGTTAGAGAGGATGAACTATTCTACGCAAGTGGTTATAAGAACACTCCAGCAAAACTTTAATCTTCTTTGTAGAAAATATTTGAGGCGAAACATGTATAGCAAATAAACTGCGCAGATAAGAAGCTGTTCACACCAGTTCAGAGGAGTTGAAAGCTTGGAAATAAACGCTTTACGAGAGGCTCGCAAGTCCTTAATTACCAAGTAAATCGTTGGGATTTACGCTGGAAATCTCTTTCCGCTCCAAAACAAAAGAATCTCGGATTACGCTTGAATTATGCAAATGTAATGACTCACAGGAAATTTGGAAGGAGGGTGTTTACTATTATTATTATTATTATTATTATTACTATCCAAGCTACAACCCTAGTTGGAAAAGCAAGATGCTATAAGCCCAGGGGCTCCAACAGGGAAAAATAGCCCAGTGAGGAAAGGAAATAAGAAAATAAATAACTGAAGAGAACAAATTAATAATAAATCATTCTAAAATAAGTAACAACGTCAAAACAGACATGTCATATATAAACTATTAACAACATCAAAAACAAATATGTCATAAATAAACTATAAAAAGACTCATGTCCGCCTGGTCAACAAAAAAGCATTTGCTCCAACTTTGAACTTTTGAAGTTCTACTGATTCAACCACCCGATTAAGAAGG
>NC_090727.1:124735594-124745594 GCF_036898095.1 Palaemon carinicauda | reverse complement strand
CCAGAAGCACAGGATCGCACAACCTCCTCTCCTCACGGAAGCACTGAAAAGGATGTTCTCACAACGTAACTCTACTCGTAGGTTACCGAATCCTGACTCACCTGTTCACCTGAAACTGGTGAACGAAGTCATCTGAACACACATTTTGGAACCTTCCATTCGATACTCTTCATATGTTCATATCTATCATTCATCTATTCTTCAGAATGGTGTTCACCGTTCCAGAAATCAATAGCTCGCAAATATGTGATCTCTCATTTCCAAAATGTAACACTAGGAACGAAACCAAGAGGAAACCGAATCCTGACTCACCTGTTCACCTGAAACTGGTGAACGAAATCATCTGAACACACATTTTGAAACCTTCCATTCGATACTTTTCATCTGTTCACACCTATCATTTATCTATTCTTCAGAATGGTGTTCACTGTTCCAGAAATCAACAGCTCGCAAATACGTGATCTCTCATTTCCAAAATGTAACATTAGGAACGAAACCAAGAGGAAACGAGCGAAGCGTAACGAAGTTTTGAAAGCAGTAGGAAAACTTGTAGTCCACATCCCGTATGCGCCTCATTCACTCGGCGGGTGTTTTCTGGGGATTGCCCAGAATAAAGGAGGGCTTGCCAAAATTTCCAGTATGATGCATTTCCTTTTAGAATAATTAAGTATTTATTCTCTCTCTCTCTCTCTCTCTCTCTCTCTCTCTCTCTCTCTCTCTCTCTCTCTTTATATATATATATATATATATATATATATATATATATATATATATATATATATACTGTATGTATATATATATACTGTATGTATATATATATATATATATATATATATATATATATATATATATATATATATATACTGTATATATATATATACATATATATATACTGTATATATATATATACAGTATATATATATATATATATATATATATATATATATATATATATATATATATATTCCTGTATATAGTATAATATATATATATATATGACTTATTTTTACAAGAAAAGTTATATATAAGTGTACACACACACACACACACACACACATATATATATATATATATATACATATATATATATATATATATATATATATATATATATATATATACATGACTTATTTTTACAAGAAAATTTATATATAAGTGTACACACATATATATATACATATATATATGTATATATATATATATACATATATATATTATACTGTATAGATAAATATATATATATATATATATATATATATATATATATATATATATTAACCACGAATGGAATTTAATACCGAATTCTATCTTGGGAATATGTATCCACTTGGAATTCACTTGATGGTAACAGCTTCTGGCCGGGAAGAGATTCGAACCCCTACCTATTCGGCCGGAAACCATGTCTGCGAGGACTCTACCAACTGAGCCATCAAGAGAGATATACAGTAAGTTTATGACAAGTCCCCGTATATATATGAAGGAATATTTCTTAGACTTTTAGCGGCACTTTTGGAAATATGTGTGATAGGTATTTAGAATAAAGTACAGTTTTGCCAAAGGATATATAATTGTTGATATAGCGGGTGAAAATTTCCTTTACAGTTATATACAGTTAGGTTGGAGGAACGTAGAGAGTAGAGGTCCCCTTTTTTGTTTTGTTTCATTTGTTGATGTCGGCTACCCCCCAAAATTGGGGGAAGTGCCTTTGGTATATGTATGTATGTATATCTTACAATGACTTTATTATCAGCTACTGATAGCAGCTTTAGAAATTATCACCTTTAGACATAATAGGCTACATTTTGTTCACAAATTATGATTGAAATAATCCCTTGGAAAACAATGCTTAGTTTTAACCACCTCTTTGTGGATAGACAGTTTTGGGGATATAGTAAATATAAGAACAATCGTAAGAAAAATAATTCAACGAATCTTACAGATCTCTTTTACATCTAATATTTAGCATTAATCCCTTTGACTGACCCAAAAAGACATAAAAGAATGAACCTATCACTTACAAATAGTTTTGACATTTTGATTTTAGAAGATATTTTCAGTCAAAACGCTGTCGACAGGATATGATAGGGTATAATACAGCAAATTTTTTCAAACAGCTGTTATGGTCATTCGAAAGGAAACAAATAATGTTGCAAAAAGCTTATTATGAAAGTTTCATAAAAAAAATGTTGAAGACTTTTCAGGACTCGTCTGTTATAACTAGAAATTCATAAAGTTTCAGAAAATATTTCAATTCTTGCCCTGCAATTTCTACTTCCCGGAATAATGGTGGTCTTCCTGAGTGAGACTTACTGCCATTTCACTCATCTCCCAAAGTTTCTTGGCCAATCCACGATCTTTGGCCTGTTCTGATCTTTTTGCAATCTGAAATTAAATAAATAAGCAAATTATTGCATAAACAAGAACTGCAGATAAGAAAGAACCAGCAGTAATGCAGTAAGGAAACCTTAACACATTGACTACAAGCACAATGGATGAAATAAAAAGATTTATCAATAGAAAAAAAAAGCAAAGATATTACCTTGCAATCAGCAAAGTATTCTCCAGAGATATTTTCCACATCTTCTGACACCGCCAAGTGGATTGTAGTTTGAGCACCAAGCGCCTCGTCCTGCAAATGAAAAGAAGCAAAATACCTTTTAAAAGAAGATGACTTCGACAGCTACGAGACTTTTTGCAAATCAAGACCATTAGGTTTCTGATACTGTTATTGTCCAGTGTTTGTATTCTGTGAAATTGCCGTTTCAGTCTTTATATATATATATATATATATATATATATATATATATACAAATATATATATATATATATATATATATATATATATATATATATATATTTATATATATATACATATATATGTATATATATATATATACAAATATATATATATACAAATATATATATATATATATATATATATACATATATATGTACATACATACATATATATGTATATATATATATATATATATATATATATATATATGTGTGTGTGTGTGTGTGTGTGTGAATATGTATACACATAATTTGCATAGTAAGTGCAATTTTAATGATAGTGCAATCCTATCAAAGAAATTTCCACTGAACAGTGGATTACTCCAAGGGAATGTGTCATCACCTATGTTGTTTATACTCCTCATGGATTTTGTAATACATAGAACACTTGGGGATGTTAGAGAAGGACTGGACTGCATTGGTAATAGGAAATTAGTTGACCTAGAGTGTGCTAATGACTCTGGCCTTATTAGCGGAACACCACATAATTTGCAACGCTTGCTTACCAGAATGCATGAAATATCACAGGATAAATAGAAGAAAGACAGAGATGATGAGAATGGATATGCAATTGAAGATGAAATATCATTGTAAGGAGAAAGGATTAATGAGGTAGTATCATTTAGGATGTTTAGAATTTTAGTTGAATGAAAGATTGAAAAAAAAAAAAATCAGACAATGGCTAGGTTAAGTAAAATCTGGAAATCAAATCGCCTGAAATTACTTAAAAAAATCAGGTTATATATCAGTTTATTGAGATCGGTGTTACTATATGGACATGATTCGTGGTATGACAATGAAACGATATCCAACAGATTTTGTAGATTTTAGAAGAAAGCCCTCAGAAGAATATTGGGAGTTAAATGGCAGGACAGGATTAGAAATGAAACTATAAGAGAGATTACCCGAGTGCCATATGTGAATGAGATCATGGTGAGGGGTAGATAGAGATGGTTTGGGCATGCTCTCCGCACTCCCTAAGAGAGATTAGTTCACTGAACTTTCAAAAAGGCTACACAAGGCACTAGAAGAGTTTGAACACCCAGGCCTGCATGGCTGAGGACTATAAAGCGTGAAGTAGGATATGATGAATGGAGGAGTATTATGACCCCAGATTGAAAACCACGACTTAGATCAGTGGTTCCCAACCTTTTTCCTGTCATTTCCCCCCTGCACCCAGTGCAACCATCCAGATTTCCCCCTTCATGTGTATGAGGGAAAGAGTAGTTGAAACACACTGTGACGACTTACTAATTTATTTTTCCATTATTCAAATATACTAATAAACAAATAGTTACAGAGTAAAATGGATAGAGAGCGTTTAGTAACAACTAACTGCATAGCCATAGAGCTATGCAGTTAATTGTTACTAACCGCTCTCTATCCATTTTACTCTGTAACTATTTGTTTATCAGTACATGGAGAGCGGCTAGTAGCAGAATTTGTTTATCAGTATATGGAGAGCGGCTAGTAGCAGAATTTGTTTATCAGTATATGGAGAGCGGCTAGTAGCAAAATAAAAGGACTTTTGTTTATTCTTCTACTTCAAAATTGAATTAGTGAGAAGGTTGAAGCTGCTTCTTGTGCACCAGTGTATCAATATCAGGGCTAGCTTTATCACCTGATACTTTTTTTAGTTAGTAGGTAGTGTAATTATTTCCCCCGGTAGCTTCAAATTTCCCCCCCAGGGGGTAATTTCCCCCAGGTTGGGAACCACTGACTTAGATGATAGCAAAACATTTGCCTCACCTTTGCCATCAGTTGGAAGAGAAATCCAACCAGATAACCGACTATCTTGGCTCCATTCTTGTGAGTGATTTCAGTGCTCACGCATCCAGGATGAAGGCTGTTTGTCGTCACCCCTACCGGCAAGAAATAGAAATAGGGATTAAAATGATTGTATAAATCCAGCCTTCCGTATTACCTGAAACATTTCTTTTGGGGCTACTGATGTTCGATTTATTACACGGGTTCAAAGCTAAACTTCTCTTTTAAGAATATCTGTCGCTGTAAATTTGTAGACTGATTATAAAACATAGACAATCTTATTTACAATTTCAGGGTAGATTATGTGTCCTTATCATTTGGCACTATTCATCAAGGAACCTAGATATAAGTACAAAATAAAGTTAATTGGTTGAGTTGTTTTTCTTTCATACAAAAATAAACACAGACAAATGATGGAATATATGAGTTTGTGAATTTTGGGCCATGAGACCTGGCAATAGGGGGCGGGGAGGCCAATCAACGCTAAGGGGCAACTAAGAGAAAGTTTCAAAGTAGCCTCGTTTACCAGAAGTTGAAAGAGGTTCGATAGAAAGAAGAAATAAAGATTGTGGAAATGGGGTGAAATAGAAGTCCAAAGGGGAGGTGCAGCAAGAGGCCAATGGAATGCTTCAACTACTCCTTAGTTACGCCTACAGTGCATTGACTACACTAAAACCTCACCCAGCGAAAATATGATGGAATGAGATTGTCTTTTAATTCCAATATCCTTACCTGTTCCTTTCATCCTCTCTGCCAGTTCTACAGTGAAGAGAACATTGGCTAATTTGCTTTGTCCGTAACTGGCAAAAGTGTTGGGATAGGGTCTCTTTTCGTAATTCAGGTCATCAACCACCAAATTACTACAAAAGTAATGACCATCTGAGGAGATATTGACGACCCTGCTTGGGGCACTTTTCTTCAGGAGATCTGCAGGTAAAATCGAATGTTACAATAATTGTTATGGAGAAAATGAGAATAGCATATGGCGTCTTTCTGGTATTCTAAATGTTTCTGATGACGATAATAGGCAGCAACCTATAGTTTTTAAATATGTTTCGCTGCGCCTATTCTTTTTTATGAAACTTTGGCTTACGAACTACAATTTTTCTTCATTTGCCTTTACCCATTTTGTAAGTTAGCCTTATATTTTATAGATTCATTTATATTTATGCTTCAGAGGAAATAAAAGTATTCACTTCTCAAACTATTTTATCTTGAAGATTTTTTACTTGAAGGAACATTAAATCTCAAATGCTATGTTATAAACATACGATTAAAAAATGTCATTACATTAATCTGTGCTGCTGAAGTGCCTGCCAAAGTACAAACACCTTATTCTCCAGAAACAATAAGGTCTCGCGAATCTTCTCTCTCATCTAGAGTCACCAGTTCAGGTATAAACTGTGTCTTTGCAAAATTCAGTTTTTGTCTTTGTAGCAAATTGGCAGCACGAGAAAAAGGCAGAGAAGGGGAATGTCTTGGTGAATGTTAAGGTGGCAGCACATGATCGTCATGCCTTGAACACCTGGGGTTGGCGTCAGCTTTTCCACCTGTCGCCGAGGAAATGACTGTCATAGTATGGCTTTGGGGAGATGTACGCTCTTCCCTTCTTTCATGTTGAATATGAAGTATCCTATAGCGATAGAAGAGAAGTATTGCCACCCAAAGGTTTAGTACATAGCCGACCATGGGCTAAGATCTGCGTATGTGATACAAATGTCTCTAGAAGTATTGCCACTCAAAGGTTTAGTACATAGCCGACCATGGGCTAAGATCTGCGTATGTGATACAAATGTCTCTAGAAGTATTGCCACCCAAAGGTTTAGTACATAGCCGACCATGGGCTAAGATCTGCGTATGTGATACAAATGTCTCTAGAAGTATTGCCACCCAAAGGTTTAGTACATAGCCGACCATGGGCTAAGATCTGCGTATGTGATACAAATGTCTCTAGAAGTATTGTCACCCAAAGGTTTAGTACATAGCCGACCATGGGCTAAGATCTGCGTATGTGATACAAATGTCTCTAGAAGTATTGCCACCCAAAGGTTTAGTACATAGCCGACCATGGGCTAAGATCTGCGTATGTGATACAAATGTCTCTAGAAGTATTGCCACCCAAAGGTTTAGTACATAGCTGACCAGGGGCTAAGATCTGCGTATGTGATACAAATGTCTCTAGAACTATTGACTATGAACATTCCAAAAACATTTAACTCTCTCTCCTTTCTCGGTTCCTGCACAAGATTCATTTAACAAATGATGTTTGGGATTGGAAAGACTATTTTCAAATGGGAATCTTTTCCATGCTCTAACGTAACTTTCAGTGCTATTATAGCTATAGCATATGCATTGTTAAAGCATGTAAATCTGAAAGATCTTTCGTTAATAAATAGAAAAGAATAAAAGAATAAAAATCAAAACTTAATTCGTCTAATTTTCTTTTATGAATAACTTCGCGATATTGCGTCTTCTTTAAATTCTAGTATTTATTTTGCAACGCCCAGGAACATGAAATGTAAGTACCAACGTTAATTCTATTCAAGGCTGGTGACACCTCGTTCTAAAGTGAGCCTCGCTGGTAAGCTTAACATCTGAAGACATACAGATTTCTTACCCTCACACTCTTGTATTATTGCCCTTATTTGAATCCTTGTTCAACACTCTCAATTGGGATGTAATATCCTGTAATAGGTGTAGCGCCTGAACACTGAGGTGGTATTAGCATTGGAAAAGCCAATAAAGAACCCCCCCCCCGTTGATGTGTGACAGATTACGAAAGGCATCACTATAGTTTTCTGAACTGTTAGCGCATGAGTATTGGCGCTCCATCCCAGGTTAGGATTTTAAGTTATAATTTCCCAATCACCGTAAAAACAGATTTCTAAATTCTTCTCTTTGCAAAGGGTCTCTAACTGGGTGGTAAAAAAACCAACACGGTCAAGGAAAAAGTTTTTCCCCGTCGACAAATATCCCTTTTTTGAATAGCCATAGCCACTGACCTAAAAGCATGTTGGTCAGAAGGAAGTGCCCGAAGTGATTGGTTGCCATTGTCATTTCCAGACCATCAGCAGTTAGAGTTTTCGCGGTTGGAGCTGCTATTCCTGCATTATTCACCTGTTCACGTGAAATGAAAAGTAAACTATTAGGTAAACTATTAACACAGAGTCCTAAAATAACAATGAAAACTGTGTGGAACAAGCAAAAACTTGAAGTTCGACAGAATATGATGGGCACACACGATAAATCTTAAGATGAAGCAATGATATATTGATATATACTCCTTCCTATGGTTCTTTTACAATCTCTAGAGACCCATTCTGTTATTCTTAATGTCCATCTATTGTCTGTCATTCTCATTATATGTCCTGCCCATGTCCATTTCTTTTTCTTTCATGTTGTTAGAATATCCTCTACTCTATTTGCTCTCGTATCCATGTAGCTCTTTTTTCTGTCTCATAGTGTTATTTCCATCATTATTCTTTCCATAGATCTTTGAGCTGTAATTAGCTTATGTTCTAAGGCTTTAGAAAGGACCATCTCATTAAATACTTTTCTCTTTAGAGAAAGAGGCATTTAACGTTCCATAATCTCCTTTTGTTTACCAAATGCTCTCCACCCCATGCTTGTTAATGTTTGCTTCTGTGATAAATGTGAATGTTAATGTCTGACAATAAGATGAGAAGCCGATTTCAACAATCAAGCAATTTGAACTAGCATCACTTGACTACAAGCATAGAATTTCGTGACTCTTTCAATCACAAAGATGACAGTGAAAAGTATTAAATGGCAGTCTAAGGCGATATTAGATTTCAGAATTTAAAAAAAATCAAAACTCATGTCACCAAGATTTTCTTTGCATAACAGATCCTGGCTGCAAGAGAACATACTGACTTGGAGAATCAGATGCAACATACCAGAATGTGAAGTTCCTTTTCAGTGTCGATAATTTCCTTGGCGAACTTCCTGACGGAGGCGAGGTCTGAGGTGTCCAGTTGCTTGACGAAGACTTGGCCATTTCCAGTCGTTCCAATGATGTCATCTTTCGAAAGAAATATTTTCCAAAATTAAATTAGATTTCTATAGCTTTATGATTATACAAATTATGAGAATGGTAGATAGAAACTCAAGAAAGATGATATCTTGGTTATTAAAGTGTTCAGTTTTATCAAATCTGAATAATCACCAGATTAACAGTGTTGGCTCTAATTTCATGATCGTACGCGTGAACAATAAAAAATATAAGAAAACAATAACTTGTAAAATAAATTCATTAGCAAATACAAACAAATTCAAGGAGAAAATTAATGAAACTGTATTGAAGCTTCAAGAATGGAATTAGTAACGAAAGAATAACACCTTCAAATTATCAGTACTGGCCCTAAATAATGTATGGCTAAAGAGTTTTCTGAGTAAAGCCTATTTACAGTCATGCTGCTATATTGGTAATTTTGGTATCTTTTTGACCTGGTAATTTAGGTCGAGTCTCACGAAAGGTCATATCCGGCCACTTCGAGTATGGGTTCTTGAGTCAAATACTAGCTTCCCCTTATGATTTTGAGTAGTGATACTCAAAATCATAAGGTTTTAGAGTGCCTCTTGATTGTGAAACTTCTCTCTGAGTACGTTTTAGGGTCATGGAAGAACTGCAATCTATTTGTTGTTGTAAATAGTGCTTTTGCTGTAAACAATGCAATAAAAAAAATACTTGAATCATCTATGTTACAGTCACACAAAAATCTTGGTCTTTTCCCAAAATTCCCAAAATGGCATAAAATTTGACGGAAGTTGTGAGAACCATTATCCAGTGTCTCACAGCGATATTCTGGTCACCAAAACACAACCTTCCGTGTACAGCTTGGAAACGACTTACAACAAATACAAGACGATGACGACCACATGTTTGGTTATTCCAGAAACTGACATTTGCAATTAATACTGCATGTTTTCAATTCAAATGATTAAAAGAGGTTTGTTCCTGTAAACAAGATATATACCAAGCATTTACTAGGACTACAGAAACACACCAGGATTGTGATCATGTACCCAAGATGACCAACACTAATGAATCACCCACTAAAATTACCACCTTTGCCTTTATCCACCTTCCTCCTGTTATGGCATGCAGCCCAGAGTCCTGGTTCTTTACTATCTGCAGATCAAAGAAGATTACATCGCCGTCACAAAAAGCTGATGTCATACCTGAATTCTTCGAACAAATATCAGAGTGTCAGCCAAACCAGACACAACTGGTTTATTCAAAACTCTGAAGGCCCAAGAGCCTAAAAATTTCTGGACAATGTAGGAATGGTCATAGGAGATCAACTGCTCTTGCACATTTACAAGCAATACTGATGACTAGTAGCAATACCTACCACTAACACCAAATACTCTCCTGATGAAGTTGCAAAGAAAAAAAAAAAATCTCGGTAATTCC
>NC_090727.1:124695594-124730594 GCF_036898095.1 Palaemon carinicauda | reverse complement strand
TGTCAGAGCAGGAATGGCGGACTACTTCTCGACACAAGGAATGAAGGTTAGCTGGATCTCTTGATCAATGGAAGGACATTTCTTAGTCTTGGGCATGACAAGATTTTTGGAGATAGACATTTGTCATCTAATATTGAGATTCTCGTCGTGACCTGGCTTTGTCCTGCCTTTGGTTTACACCCTTTGCTTTCTAACTTTCTTTGGTAGTGTCTCCTGGAAGTTTTTATACACCTGTATTGGCAGAGCTAATTACGATAGCCAATCGTCATTCACATAAAGGAGTTATTTAATTTTCTGCAAATTGATTGATATCTTTGAAATTTCCTATTTTGGAAATGCCCTGAAGCCTTCTAAAACAAATCTTTTGATACAATCCGGACCCAACGTTGCGCCATATAACAAAATTGTGGCATTGGAGACCATGAGGTGTTATTTCCAGAAGAATGGGGTTGCATCGAAACTCGTTTTGGCCACGAAGTGTTGACAACAATAACAGAGGTCTTGATATCTTTGCACAAACGCTTTACTTAATGCAGCATGAATCAGCCGATAGGGAAGGGCACCTGGTTATAAACGGAGTCCCCGAAAGGTGCCATTTCTCCAAAGATCACCAGCTTGCTCTCAAACACCTCCCACCTACTCTCTGTCTCTTTCTTACTCTCCTTCTTTAATTTATAACTAATTTTCTCTGTTTATCACTTCTAACACTCGCTCGTTCATGTTTCCATATAACTGTTTTTATAACTAATATTATCCAAATTCCCTTTCATCCATTATGAAGTTTTTTATTCATAATGTCTTTCCTGTCAGATGACACCAAGACTAACTTTTTTATACACTTAATTCACTTACAATAAAAGAAACTAACCTTGATTCTTGGTGACACGAAAAAAATTTTGTTCCGAGTGTAGAGATTCCTTATGCTTTTACAGACAGAAAACGTCTAAATCTGCTAATATGAACCAAGGCCTGAAAAATACCTTGGTATGAACTACACCAATTCTCTTAGCATGTGTCTTCAACAGTGAGTGAATTAAGATGCAAACTGCTCGCTGGGAGGTCTGGGGGAGCATTGGTTAGTGATATAGGACTATGATAAGATATGATGCTGTTCAAAGCCAGAAAACGATAAAAACATAAGTTATATTTTTATTTCATAATTATCATCATGAATGACAGAATCTTTGAAAGAATAGAGAAATTTTAAACTTTAAATGTATATATATATATATATATATATATATATATATATATATATATATATATATATATATATATATATATACAGTATATATATATATATATATATATATATATATATATATATATATATATATATATATATATTGACTGCTGTTGCTCAAGTTCAACTGATCATTTCTTCATAGCTTATTTAGTAGTAAAAGATAAAATTCGTAGCAACTGTTTTTTTTTCTTTTTTTTTTTTTTGAGTTACCCACTATTAAGTGAAACAGCCTAATGTTGGAAATATGTAAGAGTATTAGCAGTATGTATATATATATATATATATATATATATATATATATATATATATATATATATATATATATATACATATATATATATATATTATTACGACTAGCGAATTACGTAAATTTCAAAGCTCCCAAACTCACCTGCTTTATATTACGTAATTTGATACACAATAGAAATATACCTTCAAGCTCTGAGAATAATATGCAACTCCCAGACAATAGTATATATGAACACTGAATCTCTAAAAGGTCGCTGTACTTTACAATCAAAACAAAACTGGGTGATTACTTTACTTTTAAGGGGTTAAAGGTGTCTGGTTTCAGTTCCAGTTCCATCAGAATAGATGCACACCAGAACGTCAGCCGGGCAAGCCCAACCCCCCACTGTGGTGCCCTACCACAGCAGTAGCCTCCCCAGTAAACAGCTTAAACTCACGGCCCTGGTCGGGGATCGATCTCTTGCCACGTGAATGCGAGGCAAACACGTTACCACTGTACTAAGGGGAACTATTCTTACTTCGGATCATAGTCAGGGGATACGAGCAAAGCACCGAGAAAAGTATTGGTGACCGAAATAATACACACTTTACAAAAATAAATATGTTCTATGAAAAATAACAAATTCCAAAAACTCAATGCAAAAATCAATCACTCGAAATATTAAATCTGAACTAGACCTTAGAATAAGACAAAAAAATTTTTAATTTTGACAACTAATAAATAAATGGCACTTAGCCTAAACACTTATAGAAAATAAATCAGAATTACATTTACATATACTTAACTGATACTCTCACGTTCTTTGGCTCACACAAGATTACCGAACAGTTGAGCGAAATTACATACACTGTTTAACCAAAACTTCACAGGGCCAGTTGCAAAAATTTATGCCATAAGATGTACTTACATTAACACACTACACTTTTAACTTATACACACAATAATATCACCAATGTTTGAACAACACTATACATGGTATATGTTGGAGAGAAATCACTATTCATGTTTGAGAGGAAAACACTATTCACGTTTGAGAGGAGTTATGCAGTGGCTGGAGAGAGGGCTGGCGGACGTTGGCTCTTTCAAAGGGATAGGCTGGATCTCTTCTGCTTCCTATGCATTGCTAGGCTCTATATATATTAATCTAATTCCTCTAGAAATTTCTAGTAAATCATTCTCGTAGCGTGGGGGCATGGCTCTAGTGGCATAAAGTTGCCAACTTAGTAATTTGAAGAAAGGGTACTAACGTTGCTTGCGAGGCAACTCTCTCAGCTAACTCGCCCACTTCCTCTCGTAACACTAAAAAAAAGATTAAATTTTAGTCTAGAATTTTTGTGTAACTTCCAACCACATGGAAACATGATGCAATCCCTAGTGTGTGTCATACAGCATACCTTTTAACAAGTTTACATAAGACTTCGTAACAAAACGTAGGGAAAGGAAAATTTAATTGTTTAAAATAGCGTAAATGGACATATACGAAACTGAATTAAAATACAACTAAAGGAAGGATGAAAGTCTCATGTAATTTACATACATTACTTAATCTTATATGAGTGGAATTCACCTTACGAGCCAGCTATACATCTCTTAAATACTCAAAAGAAATACGTAAATGAAATAATCTACTCTGTCAGACCAGCTTCGTAAGAATATATATATATATATATGTATATATATATATATATATATATATATATATATATATATATATGCATATACTGTATATACATATATATAGAGTATATATATATATATGTATATATATATATATATATATATATATATATTCTTTTTTACCAGTACATCCTTTTGCCTTGGAAAATGGGTGGCATCAGAAAATTCCAGCTCTTTGGTACCTAAGCAAGTCCTTAGTATTGAGGTTGTTAACCCCTAACCCTTCAGTACATCGCGACACATCAAATAACAGACCTATTTATAGCTATGTGAACATATGAGCGATAGTCTGCGATCGAACATGACCACAGAATATCAAAAGTTGAGTACTGATCCACTGAGCCTTGTCGCCCACAATCCGCACATTAGTTCACTTGGGTGGTGGGGTCGTGTTTCCGTGGATACTGACATGAATTGAGGAGGGCCAAGTTGTGGTTGTGGGAAGAGCGCACCCCTACAGCCAAAATAATCCTTTCTCTGCGCTAGCACACTGCTTTGTTCCTAAAACATTTAGAGGTAGAAATGAACGCCTCTGATAGACCACTATGGCGCTCACTCTGTAAAGCTGGAGTCAATCAACTTGAAGACACCCGGAACCAGGCAAGACAACAGCGCAGGGAGAGAAGACAAAACCGTCAAGATCGGATACCCCCGGTCAACCCAGATCTGACTTGCCAGTTGTGTGGCAGAGTGTGTGGATCCAGAATTGGTCTTCACAGCCATGCAAGATGGCACCAACGACAACAGATCTAACTTCATCCCCATCACAGCGAAGCAGAAGTCCTCTTCCATTCGAAGGACAGCAATAACGTAACGTAACGGATTCTACTAAACTTGATCATGACTTGAACTGTTCCACAAAGTGGAAGTACCCAACCTTACCTATTGGGCTCAATAGTCTATATGTCTATACTAATTCATATATGTGTATATACATAAAAATTTTCAGTTTAAAATCGCCTGATTCTAATTTGTAGAATTTAAACGTATTCTTTATATGGTACTGAATGAAAATATTTCCTGGTTTCAGATAAAGGACGTTAATCATTATTTTCAGATTCCCCCAAAGAATCCACTCCGGACTACCATTAAACGTCTAATATCTTTTCTTATTTCTTTGAATCTCATTTTGTATCAGAACACACGACTGTCTTCAGATGTATATTGTCACAAATACACAGCCAATATCAATATTCTATTGACTTATATTTTGTACTAGAAACAAGAATAGGCCTACCAGCAATTTAAAAACGTGTAATAAGGTTTACAAACAAAGTAAAGTATTGCTAATTAATATAATTAATGATATAGGGGGTAAGAATGTCATTTAGAGGCAACTTCAGTTATCTTTATAGTTCAAGGAAATCCTACAATGACCTCATTATCAGCTACTGATAGTAGCTTTACAAATCATCACCTAAAGCTATAATAGGCCACATTTTGTTCACAGATTCTGATCAAAATAATCACTTCGAAAACTATGCTTAGCTTTAACCAATATTGGGGCAGCTTTTGAAATATAACAACTATTAGAACAATAGTGAGAAACGTTTCACAAATCTTACAGATCTCTTTTGACTTTGATTTAATAAGAATGCTGAGAAAACGTTTAATCCGTTTGACTGATCCCCGAAGACGCAAAGAAGGAACCTATCCCTTGCAAATAGTTTTGACATTTTAATTATGAAGATATTTCCAGTCAACATTCTGATCACAGGATATAAAAGGGTATAGTAAAGCACAACTTTAAGAAAGGTCTGTGATGACTATTTCATGAAATTGTTGAATATATCTTAATTCTTGTCCTGCAATTTCTACTTCCCGGCATAATGGAGGTCTTCCTGAGTAAGACTTACTGCCATTTCACTCATCTCCCAAAGTTTCTTGGCTAATCCACGATCTTTGGCCAGATCTGATCTTTTTGAAATCTAAAAATCAATAAAAGAGCGAATTAATGAATATAAAAGGATTTCAAAATTTATGTGGGAAAAGACAATGTACTTTACCTTCAGTGACACATAATTATTTGGAGTACTTGTATGTTTAAGGCATTAATATAAAAAAAGCATGGTGTACTCAAGTTTATTATTGGATAAAATAAACAAAAATGTATCAATAGAAAAAAGGATAGATATTACCTTGCAATCAGCAAAGTATTCTCCAGAGATATTTTCCACATCGTCTGACACCGCCAAGTGGATGGTAGTTTGAGCACCAAGCGCCTCGTCCTGCAAATGAAAAAAAGCAAAATGCCTTTTAAAAGAAGATGACTTCAACAGCTACGAGGCATTTTGCTAATCAAGACTATCAAGTTTCTCATACTGTTATTGTCCAGTGTTTGTATTCTGTGAAATTGCCGTTTCAGTCTACAGATTAATGAAAGAAAGTAAATATATAGTACTTAATGAGAACTTATTGCTTATAAATCTTATATCAGATAAAGTTTCAAATGTAAAGTACCCCAAAAGAAAATTAGTTCATAAAACAAGCTTGTTCTGGGGAGAGAGCTTATTTGTAAAATATTAGTAAAGAGAGAAAATCATTTAAATACAA
The DNA here is from genome assembly GCF_036898095.1 of Palaemon carinicauda. Classification (NCBI taxonomy): domain Eukaryota; kingdom Metazoa; phylum Arthropoda; class Malacostraca; order Decapoda; family Palaemonidae; genus Palaemon; species Palaemon carinicauda. The sequence continues at coordinate 124,724,868 of NC_090727.1, read as the reverse complement.
ATATATAGAATTATTTCCGTGTCTGGTGTTTAGAAGTAGCATCACACCTCCTTTTAAACCTAATGAGCATCAACATTAATAATACCAAGAGTAAAATTGCGAGACCTCATATACTAGAGAGTGAACTAACATATGACTTCAACCGAATGTAGATGATGATACTCTATATAGTAAGTAGAACTTACTAGTTCCAGAAAAAAAAAATAACTTAAAGAGTTAGCAGCAGTTCCCTGTCAAAATAGATCTTTTGTTTATAGGATAGATCCTATTGACTATTATTTGGAGAAGTTAAATAGATAGTATACATGATAGTAACCAAAATGTAAAGATCCAGGAAAATCACTGACACCCAAACGCGAAAACAGTGTATCAATAATGGTAGAACAAAATATTTGAAGCAAATGGTGGTAATACCATAATTTCTGTGGACACAAGAAATATCAAACTGTTTCAAGTGTTGCACTAGATAAAGTACAGAGTCAAAGGTAACAGGAAATCAAGTATTCAAAACCTTAAGTACAGTCGTCTTTGGTAAATTATGGATTCATAACCCTATTAACCACACCACATCTTGATCAGTTCTAGATACCTTTGAACAAAACGTAGTGAAATGAAAATTTAATTGTTTAAAATAACGTAAATTTACATATACGAAACTGAATGAAAATACAACTAAAGGAATGACGAAAGTCTCATGTAATTTACATACATTACTTAATCTTATGTGAGTGGAACTCACCTTACGAGCCAGCTATACATCTCTTAAGTGTTTCTATTTTCCGTTATAAGGGCACTAACTTACTTCAATAAGGGTTGCATTGTCTTTATACCCTAAAACGTCAAGAGTACAATTATGAAGATCAAATAATACATTACAATATTGTTGATTAATTCAACGTCTAACACGTACGGCTGCTAACCTTAGTAAAGGCTGTGTTGAACGCAACTGGTTTGGTCTAAAAATTAATCAAAACTATATAATAGGTTCAATTAATGAAATAACTGTCTAAATTACTTTTTATGCGTTGGATATTATATTTTTTTTGTAGTTTGGGTACACAAATTTTATTTGTTACCCCAGTGATGCTAATCAGTCTTTTCCTTGTCTTTGAAATACTCTTGTATCAATGAAGTATTGTTTACCAAGTTTACTGTAACAAAGGAAGACTATGAAACTTAAACCATGTGGATAATTTCAAAATAGGCTTTAAAGTAAATAGAGAGCATTAGGCACAAAAAAGGGGCATGTTTTTACCCTCTGTGTTGCCATCTCAAAATATCATCTATCTACAAATTCTATATGGTTATTATTTGCTTGAGAATAGAATGATGGAAACTGCCTTACAATTATCCTCGGATAAATAAAAACCGATATCAATTCTGTTTACAAAGAACTATCGGCTTGAAGGATGGTTAGATGTATGAAATTGGGTTATAAGACCCGGCGCTAGTGCGTGGGAGATCATTCTGTGCCATCATTCAACTGAGAGAAAATCTTGCAGTTGCACCATGAAGAAAAATTTAAAAGATTATAAAGCAATTTTAAGGCAAGAAATCTGGAACGTATGTAATGTAAAATGCCAAAATGAGAGTAGCTAGGGCGCCCAGAGGATATAAAGTAATGCTTACAGAACACTGCAAGAGGTACAGTGATGGGATTACTTCTCTGCTCCTAAGGGGATATGTTGTCTCAGTGACTGAATTGTAACATCAGTTCCTGATTACTTGCAGAAAACTTTTGATAGCTTCAGATAGTAAAGAAAGAGAGCTGAAAAGTTAAGGGGCTGACTTTAAGAAAGCTGGCTTTCAAAAGGCTAGAGATAATAAAAAGCAATTTTAGATTCCAGCAAACGCTCCACTATTCATCGACTAACTGAATGCCGAGAGCAATAACATTGATTAGTATTGATGGCTGATAGGTTGGAGATGGATAAAACTGACATTGTAAACAACTAATATTGCATCCTTTCCAGCTATAGTATTAGATCCTGACACTTACATCACACAATTCAAATAAAACAAAAGGATTTCACCACCTAGAGTGATGGAGTGAATCTAGCAATGTGCTTATAATACATTAGTATCGCTACTTTCACAGTATGATTTAGGCTGCGTTTCGCAGCTTCTATGAAGCGGCGGCTAGTGAAAACAGCTCCATAGGATTACATGTATCACCTAAACTCAGGCAGAGGCTGCGAAAAACAGAAGCAGCGTTTTGCAGCCTAGTGGAAACGTACCCTTAGAGTACCTTGTACAGATGATGTTAACATCAATTTGTGCGGGCTTAAAACATTTGAGGAAATTTAAAATTACATTTGCTATTTACATTTAATTTTCTGGCCCTTAAAAACAACCCTTTTGGGTATGTTACAGATCCACAAACCTCTTTTGAGCTTTAAATTAAAGCTAATACTTGTGAAACTTATTAATTTTTCCTTAAAGTGGAAGATCTACTTAAGAGAATAACAAAACCCTTGCTCACCTTTGCCATCAGTTGGAAGAGATATCCAAACATATAACGGGTTATCCCTTTTTCCGTTTTGTAAAAGATATCAGTATTCACACATCCAGGATGCAGGCTGTTTGTCGTTACTCCTATCAACAAAAAATAGAAATAGTGATTGAATATGTTGGATAAATCCAGCAGCTTTTTGTATTACCTGAAACATTTCATATGATTATATTCCAAGACAAAAGGAAACGAAGGACCACTGATGTTCGATTTATTACACTGCTCCAATGCTAAAGTTTTCTTTTAAGAATATCTGTCACTAAATTTGTAGACTGGCTATAAAGCATAAATAGTCTTATTTACAATTTCAAGTTAGATGAGGTTCCTTATCAATTGGCACTATCAATTAAGGAGCCCAAATATAAATACAACCATCAAATTAATAGGTTGAGTTTTTTCTTTACTTCATATAGAATTAAACATAGGCAAAAGATGGAATATATTGCAATAGGGATGGGGAGGCCAGTCAACGCCGAGGTTCAACTGAAGGAAAGTCTGAAGTAACCACTTGTACCTGAAGAGAAAAGAGTTTCGATTGAAAAAAAAAAAGGGGGGTAACCGGGTTGAAATACAAGGCCAACAAGGAAGTCCATCGAGAGGCAGAAGGGATACTTCTACTATCCTTTCGTTATGCCTACAGTGCACTGCGAGAGGTGCATTAACTGCACTGACACCCCCACCCAGCAGAAATATGAGGGAAGGAGATTGCCTTTTAGCTCACACATCATTACCTGTTCCTTTCATCCTCTCTGCCAATTCTACAGTGAAGAGAATATTGGCTAATTTGGTTTGTCCGTAACACGCAAAAACGCTGGGATAGGGCCTCTTCTCGTAATTCAGGTCATCTATTACCACATCTTTACATAACAAATGGCCATCTGAGGAGACGTTGACGACCCTGCTTGGGGCACTTTTCCTCAGAAGATCTGCAATGGTTATGGGGTATTATTAAAATTGAGATTTGAAATATATCTATAATTACATGTCTTGAATATACTTGCACATACAATAAGAAATGAACAAGGTAGACTAATAAGTTACTCAACATATAATGAATATATAGTTTATCTAACTTGGCCCTTTCCCCTAATTTTGGAAGGTAGCCAGCATCCAAAAAGAAACAGAAAGAAACAAAGCGAATATTTTCTTCATTGTTCCCCCTTCTCTGACGAGGACTCAGCTGAGTTTGGTTGGTACTGCTAGAGTACCACAGACCACCCTCACCCGTTTTCCAAAACAAATGAAGATTTATATGCTGACTCCCATACTGCCAGTCTGCCACTACCTCAGTGGTTAGCAACGTGACCTAGGGTAGCAGCATGCCTATCGGAATTGTGTCACAATCATTCGCCATTCATTTCTATTCCTATCATGTTCTTTTGGCTCTCACATCTATCCTGTCACCTAGGGCTTTCTTCACTACATATATCCACCCAAAGTTAGGCTTCCTCTTGCAGTTTTCCCATCAGCTCTAGCATTTATCACCTTCTTCAGTAGACGACCATTTTCTATCCTCTCTACATGGCCAAACACCATCAACGCATTCATATCCACTCTAGCTGATAATTCACTTCTCACATCCATTCTTAATCTAATTACTTCGTTCCTCTGGCCTATTCATCATTCCTTCTCCTCTTTTTTCAATACACCTGACAACAACAACTTTATCGAAAATTCTTCTTCACTCATTTTTATCTTTCACTCACTCTTCACTCCTCGATCAACCTTTCCTTACACTCTTCACTGCTTTCCAAGACTTATACTTTTTATATGAACTACCCAATACCTGACGCCACCTCCACTCGACTGCTCTCTTTGCATCAGCTACATTCCTTTTTACTTCCACATTTTTCTATCTATATCTGTCATTCTTCTCTATATAATGAAAATTAATCACAATTGTAGACCTTCCATTTTTTTCAGGAAGCAAAATTTATATCATTTGCATATATCCTAAATTAAGCTATCATATAAAATAAAAAAAAATATATTATGTTCTTAAACTTGATAAACAAGCCTTTTAGTGGAATTTGGTATCAATTCTTGAAACTTTGAATTCCAAGCTTCAACTTATAAATCCTTAGTAGTTTTAAAATTAATGAGCATAATTTATTCTCCATAAATGATATGATGACATATATGAAGAACAAAATACCACCAGTTTATCTGACTATATAACAAAGGCAATTTATAAATTCTACGACCGTAAATAAAAATTTAAATAATTTTCCTGTCAACAAAGAGTCTCTCTAACTACTTGGTTTAAATTCAATACGGTCAGAATCCGTTCTTCTCCTTAGACAAATTTCCCCTTTTGAATAGCCATAGTCACTGACCCCATTCTTCTCTTTAGACAAATTTCCCCTTTTGAATAGCCATAGTCACTGACCCCATTCTTCTCTTTAGACAAATTTCCCCTTTTGAATAGCCATAGTCACTGACCCCATTCTTCTCTTTAGACAAATTTCCCCTTTTGAATAGCCATAGTCACTGACCCCATTCTTCTCTTTAGACAAATTTCCCCTTTTGAATAGCCATAGTCACTGACCCCATTCTTCTCTTTAGACAAATTTCCCCTTTTGAATAGCCATAGTCACTGACCTCATTCTTCTCTTTAGACAAATTTCCCCTTTTGAATAGCCATAGTCACTGACCCCATTCTTCTCTTTAGACAAATTTCCCTTTTGGAAGAGCCATAGCCACTGACCTAAAAGCATGTTGGTCAGAAGGAAGTGCCCGAAGTGATTGGTTGCCATCGTCAGTTCCAGACCATCTGAAGTTAGAGTTTTCACTGATGGAGATAATATTCCTGCATTGTTCACCTGTTTGCATGATATAAAAGGTAAACTATTAGTTTACTATCAAAATCAAGTCCTATTATTATTATTATTATTATTATTATTATTATTATTATTATCATTATCATTATTATTATTATTATTATTATTATTATTATTATTATTATTATTATTATTATTATTATTATTATTATTCATAAATGTTAGTTCAATAATTAGCATTACAAAACCTTTAAAATTTGTTCTGCATGTGTATTTATGGACATGCGGAAAGTATCAAATAAATTTCCTTTATTACATATGGTAAAAAATTGTTTTTAGTTTGCAAACGAGCTCCCAAGACAAATAAAACTTGTAAACCAAGGTGCCACACACACTCATACACACACACACACACATATATATATATATATATATATATATATATGTATATATATGTATATATATATTTATATATACATATAAATATATATATATATATATATATATATATATATATATATATACAAACACACACATATATATATGTATACATACATACATAAATGCATACATATATATGGATATATAGGCTATACAAATATGTTGGTGAATAAAATAATAACATTTATGTGTATGGTATATATACACACACACTTGAAAACCGAGGTACCACTGTATATACTTTTATATATATATATATATATATATATATATATATATATATATATATATATATATATATTTATATATATATAATATATATTTATATATATATATATATGTATATATATATATGTATATATATGTATATATATATATATATATATATATATATATATATATATATATAGGCAAAAACATATAAAGATGTATAGGGTTGTAAATCTCTGTTATAAGTAATAAATTTAAATGTTTCTACATCTGGTAATTATACCGATTAGAACATGCAAGCAATATGAATTGGCATCCCTGAGTTACTCAACTTGCTAATGGCAGCCTATTTCATTTCATTTCCCTAGTTCAAGAAAACATGGAAAATATCACATAGAGACTTTCTTAGCATAATAGATGCTGGTTAGGATAACACCAACTGACTTTTCTCTTTAGAGAAAGAGGCATTTAACATTCCATAATCTCCTTTTGTTTACCAAATGCTCTCCATCCCATGCTTGTAAATGTTTGCTTCTGTGATAAATGTGAATGTTAATGTCTGACAATAAGATGAGATGCCGATTTCAACAATCAAGCAATTTGAACTAGCATCCCTTGACTACAACCATAGAATTTTGTGACTCTTTCAATCACGAAAATAACAGTGAAAGGTATAAAATGGCAGTCTAAGGCGATATTAGATTTCAGAATTTAAAAAAATCAAAACCCATGTCACCAAGATTTTCTTGGCATAACAGATCCTGGCTGCAAGAGAACCAACTGACTCAGAGAATCAGATGCAACATACCAGAATGTGGAGCTCCTTTTCAGTGTCGATAATTTCCTTGGCGAACTTCCTGACGGAGGCGAGGTCCGAGGTGTCAAGTTGCTTGACGTAGACTTGGCCATTTCCAGTCGTTCCAATGATTTCATCTTTCAAAATGTATCAATTTCAAAGTAAAATTAAGATTCTATAGCTATATGAGAAACAGAAATTAACTTTAAAAAATCATCTTTCAAAATGCACAAATTTCAAAGTAAATTTAAAATTTTATAGCTATATGAGAAACATAGAAATAAACTTGAAAAAAAAAATCTTTACCACCATATTAATCTATTTGATTAAATCTAAATAATCTCCGGATTAATACTAACCATTTTATCTTTATTATCATCAATAACTTATAAAGAATTCATTTGTAGGTATAAAAAGAAAATTGATAATTCATAATATTTTAAGATTTAAGATTGGAACTAGCACCGAAACAATTATACCTTCAAATAATCAATACTGGCTAAAAATATTAAGGGTATTTTGTGGCTTGAGAGCTTTACTATTATGACCTTTTTTATATTCAGGTGGTTGCATTAGCAAATTTGGTATCGTTTTGTCTTCACATTTTAAGCAAAAATAAACTTTAGTTGAAGTCTAATGAAAGTTCAAACCTGGCCACTCCGGGTGTGACCTGAGACAATCACTAGCTTTTTCAATTAAACAATTAGTGCTTATCAAAAGCATTTGGCTAAAGTATGCCTCTTCACATTTCAATAAAAATTAAACTTAAGTTGAAGTCTCATGAAAGGTCAAACCTGGCCATTTCTGGTGTGACCTGAGACAATCACTAGCGTTTTCAATTAAACAATTAGTGTTTATCAAAAGCATTTGGCTAAAGTATGCCTCTTTGTGTGAAACTTCTACCAAAGCATGTTTTAGCGACCTAAATCCACTGTGATATATTTCTCTAAATTTGATCTCATAAAAAACAAAGAGTCTGCAACAAACCGGCCACTTTTTGTGCCTTTTGCACATTTCTGCATGCGAGAATGACACGTGCCCCTCGGCGAGCAAGGTCTCTGGCTGTTTCTTTGCCAATACCTGGAAAACAAGGAAGTATTTTATCCCTTTTTATAATATTACGTCATCATAAATAGATATCTATGACAGAGATAAAAACTAATTAAGAATCAAACCTTATTACCACGAGCAAAGTCATAATAATGATTGGAAATCATGGATTCTCTAAGTATCTTGGTCATTAAAATAACTTCAAAGAATCTACAGATGTCATGATTATTAGAAGATCAGGGAAGATTACGAAACGGTCTTAAAACATCTACTGTCATTCTAATAGAAAATAGGAAATATATATAACTTCATTTAATTAAAAACACGATTACTGGTTGAAAAAAAAAAACAGAAATAAAACGTCTCGAGATTCTCAGTTTGGGGATATAATACGAAACTAAATTAAATCCAAACAGATTACGAACAATTCCAATAATCCTTTACATGGAAGAAGTGATGAATTAATCAACATGAAATCAAGAGAGTCGAAGGTCACACACCTGCAGAGGAGCCAGTCACTATGGCTGTTTTGCCATCCAACAACTTCTTGGATGTGCAGACCCCTGACCTTCTTTTGTAGATGACCCGAACGGCCACAACAAAGCAAATGATTCCAGTAATCCAGAGCCACATGGTCAGATGATTACCTGGAAGACATGGTCACGTGATCTAGAAATGTAATCAGTTAAGAATTTCCTAAAGGATTACATACAAACTGTAACCAGTAAGGTGATTTTGAGTCTTTTTATAGTTTATTTATGACATGTTTGTTTTTTATGTTGTTAATAGTTTATATGTGACATGTCTGTTTTGACGTTATTACTTTTTTTTAGAATGATTTATTGTTAATTTGTTCACTTCATTTATTTATTTCCTTATTTCCTTTCCTCACTGGGCTATTTTTCCCTGTTGGAGCCCCTGGGCTTATAGCATCTTGCTTTTCCAACTAGGGTTGTAGCTTGGATAATAATAATAATAATAATAATAATAATAATAATAATAATAATAATAATAATAATAAAGGTCAAATTTAGGAAAGTTTGTTATTAAAGAATAATAGCTGATATTTATCACCTTGTAAATGTTAATTCAAATACAGATTTTTGTCAAAATCATGTTATCTTCATAAGTAACCCTTATGGGCTGTAGAAGGTAAGCATCACTATTAGTAATTTTCTATTACATCTCACTGTCAAATAATTAGAGAGATTTAATTGATCTCACAGTCCAACAGTTTGCAGCTTTGCTCTTTTATCTCTAAAGGTCAAATTCTGTAAACTTGATTATTGGAAAATTTGTTAAAATTTACTATAATGAAAACTACAATACAAATATACAGTCAATTTCGGCGTTTTTAAACTGCCCTATATCTGTAACATGTCTACATCTCGTGACAAAAATGGTTATGATAGAAGAATAAAGTAGAAAATTATAAGAGAAAGTAAAACTGGAGTAGCTTATTAAAATTCACAGTAATAAAAAAAAATAAAGATAAATGTTGAATAAGTTGTTATAACATAAATCGCCCTTTGTCAAATATGCAACAAAACACGATTACATATTATTGTTCGTTGCTTTTTAAAAGATGAACAAATGTGCGTTTCTCCACTTTTCAACCTCTAAAATATATGAAAGTTGGAACTCGACCTATTTTCATAATCTTCGATAAGCACAAAATATATCTTTATCTTTTACTCTTGACCTTTCGACTCTACTATCGGCGATAGTGGTTAGTGGTTATATTCTGATGGCCATTATCTTCTAGTGCAGTGGTTCCCAAACTGGGGGGCGCGCCCCACTAGGGGGGCGTGAGGACGATACAAGGGGGGCGTGTTCAAACTTTTTTTTTTTGCTCACTTTAAACCAAATGTTTCGTTTTTAGTTACTGGAATGTACTATTATTTTTTTGAGTGGCTTTCATTATTAAAATGTAATACAAACAGAAATCTGTTTTCCTGTACAATGCTAAGAAATAAATGTAAGAATCATTTCATATAAAAAAAAAAAAGAGAGGAGTGGGGGCGTACATGTCTACTGGAAGCAAAAAGGGGGCGTCAGGTAAGATGGTTTGGGAACCACTGTTCTAGTGTTTCAGCGTTATCAGAATGTCGATTTTGATCTAAGAATTGTTACTAGTTCTTTCAAACTCTAAACAATATGGAATCAACAACGGCAATTAGAATATGGGAGCTCAATATAAAAAGAAACGCTCACAAAAATACAGTATGTTTATTCACAGTCTTATTTTCAATGAAAATTGATTTTCGTTTCCCCTTCATTGACACAAATTGACATAAATGAAAAGTTATGAGGAGAGGGAACAGGCTGGAAGGCAGAACAAATAAAAGTTCTTTTCCATAGGTGGGACGTACGGTTGAAATAAGGATAATCTTACTAGGGCTTTAAACTTAATGACGTTAAAAAAGGGGTCGCCTCAGGAAAAGTTATGAGTAGAGGGAACAGACTGGAAGGCAGAACAAATAAAAGTTCTTTTCCATATGTGGAACGTTCGGCTGAAATAAGGATAATCTTACTAGGGCTTTAAACTTAATGACATTAAAAAAGGGGTCGCTTCAGGATGGTACAGCAAATGTTATTTCTCACAGAATTCGGAGATTTTGCAAATGTGAGGGCAGGAATGGCGGACTACTTTGGTAATATTATGAAAATCAATAATATGTGCATCATGTAACTCAAAATCCTTTAAGTATTCTAAAAGATATTCAACTTTTACTTAGCTGGATCCCTTAACTTTGAAATGTCAATGAACATAAATAGATCACGAAATAATCTAGAAACTAACCTTGATTCTTGGTCATGAACATGAATAGATCACGGAATAATCTAGAAACTAACCTTGATTCTTGGTCATGGCCATGAATAGATCACGAAATAATCTAGACACTAACCTTGATTCTTGGTCATGGCCATGAATAGATCACGAAATAATCTAGAAACTAACCTTGATTCTTGGTGACACGAATAAAATTTTGTTCCGAGTGTAGTGAATCCTTATGCTTTTACAGACAGAAAACGTCTAAATCTGCTAATATAAACCAAGGCCTGAAAAATACCTTGGTATGAACTACACCAAATCTCTTTGCATGTCTCTTCAACAGTGAGTGAATTAAGATGCAAACTGCTCGCTGGGAGGTCTGGGGGAGCATTGGTTAGTGATATAGGACTATGATAAGATATGATGCTGTTCAAAGCCAGAAAACGATAAAAACATAAGTTATATTTTTATTTCATAATTATCATCATGAATGACAGAATCTTTGAAAGAATAGAGAAATTTTAAACTTTAAATGTATATATATATATATATATATATATATATATATATATATATATATAATTTTTTTTAATGTTGTTGCTCAAACTCAACTGATCATTTCTTCATAGCTTATTTAGTAGTAAAAGATAAAATTCGTAGCGACAGTTTTTTTTTATTTTTTTTTTTGAGTTACCCACTATTAAATGAAACAGCCTAATATTGGAAATATATAAGAGTATTAGCAGTATGTATACATATATACATATATATATATATATATTATTACGACTAGCGAATTACGTAAATTTCAAAGCTCCCAAACTCACCTACTTTATATTATATAATTTGATACACAATAGAAATATACCTTCAAGCTCTGAGAATAATATGCAACTCCCAGACAATAGTATATATGAACACTGAATATCTAAAAGGTCGCTGTACTTTACACTCAAAATAAAACTGGGTGATTACTTTACTTTTTAAGGGGAACTATTCTTACTTCGGATCATAGTCAGGGGATACGAGCAAAGCACTGAGAAAAGTACTGGTGACCGAAATAATACACACTTTACAAAAATAAATATATTCTATGAAAAATAAAAAATTCCAAGAACTCAATGCCAAAATTAATCACTCGAAATATTAAATCTGAACTAGACCTTAGAATAAGACACAAAATTATTTAATTTTGACAACTAATAAATAAATGGCACTTAAACACTTATAGAAAATAAATCAGAATTACATTTACATATACTTAACTGATACTCTCATGTTCTTTGGCTCACACAAGATTACCGAACAGTTAAGCAAAATTAAATACACTGTTTAACCAAAATTTCACAGGGCCAGTTACAAAAATTTATGTTATAAAATGTACTTACATTAACACACTACACTTTTAACTTATACACACAATAATATCACCAATGTTTGAAAAACACTATACATGGTATATGTTGGAAAGAAATCACTATTCATGTTTGAGAATAAAACACTATTCTCGTTTGAGAGGAGTTATGCAGTGGCTGGAGAGAGGGCTGGCGGACGTTGGCTCTTTCAAAGGGATAGGCTGGATCTTTTCTGCTTCCTATGCATTGCTAGGCTCTATATATATTAATCTAATTCATCTAGAAATTTCTAGTAAATCATTCTCGTAGCGTGGACGCATGGCTCTAGTGGCATAAAGTTGCCAACTTAGTAATTTGAAGAAAGGGTACTAACGTTGCTTGCGAGGCAACTCTCTCAGCTAACTCGCCCACTTCCTCTCATAACACTAAAAAAAAGATTAAATTTTAGTCTAGAATTTTCGTATAACTTCCAACCACATGGAAAATTGATGCAATCCCTAGTGTGTGTGTCATACAGCATACCTTTTAACAAGTTTACATAAGACTTCATAACAAAACGTAGGGAAAGGAAAATTTAATTGTTTAAAATAACGTAAATGTACATATACGAAACTGAATGAAAATACAACTAAAGGAATGACGAAAGTCTCGTAATTTACATACATTACTTAATCTTATATGAGTGGAACTCACCTTACGAGCCAGCTATACATCTCTTAAATACTCAAAAACATACGTAAATGAAATATTCTATTCTGTCGGACCAGCTTCATAAGAATATATATATATATGTATATATATATATATATATATATATATATATATATGTATGTATATATGCATATATATACATATAGGCCTACATATAGAGTATATATATATATATATATATATATATATATATATATATATATATATATATATACAGTATATATGTATATATATACATTTTTTTTACCAATACATCCTTTTGCCTTGGAAAATGGGTGGCGTCGGAAAATTCCAGCCCTTTGGTACCTAAGCAAGTCCTTAGTATTGAGGTTGTTAACCCCTAACCCTATAGTACATCACGACACATCAAATAACAGAAATACTTATAGCTATGTGAACATATGAGCGATAGTCTGCGATCGAACATGACCCCCAGAATATCGTGAGTTGAGTACTGATCCACTGAGCCTTGTCGCCCACAATCCGCACATTAGTTCACTTGGGTGGTGGGGTCGTGTCTCCGTGGATTCTACTAAACTTGATCAGGACTTGAACTGTTCCACAAAGTGGAAGTACCCAACCTTACCTATTGGGCTCAATAGTCTATATGTCCATACTAATTCATATATGTGTATATACATGAAAATGTTTAGTTTAAAATCGCCTGATTCTAACTTGTAGAATTTAAACGTATTCTTTATATAGTACTGAATGAAAATATTTCCTGGTTTCAGATAAAGGACGTTAATAATTTTTTTTCAGATTCCTCCAAAGAAGTCACTCAGGACAATCATTGCACGTCTAATATCTTTTCTTATTTCTTTGAATCTCATTTTGTATCAGAACACACGACTGTCTTCAGATGTATATTGTCACAAATACACAGCCAATATCAATATTCTATTGACTTATATTTTGTACTAGAAACAAGAATAGGCCTACCAGCAATTTAAAAACGTGTAATAAGGTTTACAAACAAAGTAAAGTATTGCTAATTAATATAATTAATGATATAGAAGGTAAGAATGTCATTTAAAGGCAACTTCAGTTATCTTTATAGTTCAAGGAAATCATACAAGGACTTCATTATCAGCTACTGATATTAGCTTTACAAATCATCACCTAAAGCTATAATAGGCCACATTTTGTTCACAGATTCTGATCAAAATAATCACTTTGAAAACAATGCTTAGCTTTAACCATATCTTAGTTGACGGACGAATGAGCAGGCAATATTGGGGCAGCTTTTGATTTAACCTTTGATTTAATAAGACTACTGAGAAAACGTTTAATCCGTTTGACTGATCCCTGAAGACGCAAAGCAGGAACCTATCCCTTCCAAATAGTTATAGTTTTGACATTTTAATTATGAAGATATTTCCAGTCCAAATTCTGATCACAGGATATAAAAGGGTATAGTAAAGCACAACTTTAAGAAACGTCTCTGATGACTAGAAATTCATGAAGTTGTTGAATATATCTTAATTCTTGTCCTGCAATTTCTACTTCCCGGCGTAATGGAGGTCTTCCTGAGTAAGACTTACTGCCATTTCACTCATCTCCCAAAGTTTCTTGGCCAATCCACGATCTTTGGCCAGATCTGATCTTTTTGAAATCTAAAAATCAATAAAAGAGAGAATTAATGAATATAAAAGGATTTCAAAATTTATGTGAGAAAAGACAATGTACTTTACCTTCAGTGCCACATAATTATTTGGAGTACTTGTATGTTGAAGGCATTAATATTAAAAAGCATGGTGTACTTAAGTTTATTATTGGATAAAATAAACAAAAATGTATCAATAGAAAAAAGTATAGATATTACCTTGCAATCAGCAAAGTATTCTCCAGAGATATTTTCCACCTCTTCTGACACCGCCAAGTGGATTGTAGTTTGAGCACCAAGCGCCTCGTCCTGCAAATGAAAAAAGAATTTAACAGCTACGAGGCATTTTGCAAATCAAGACCATTTTGTTTCTGATACTGTTATTGTCCAGTGTTTGTATTCTGTGAAATTGCCGTTTCAGTCTACAGAAAAATGAAAGAAAGTAAATATATAGTATTTAATGAGAACTTATTGATTATAAATCTTATATCAGATAAAGTTTCAAAAGTTTCAAATATAAAGTACCCCAAAAGAAAATTAGTTTATAAAACAAGCTTGTTCTGGGGAGAGAGCTTATTTGTAAAATATCAGTAAAGAGAGAAAATCATTTAAATACAAATATATAGAATTATTTCCGTGTCTGGTGTTTTGAAGTAGCATCACACCTTTTAAAACTAATGAGCATCAACATTAATAATAACAAGAGCAAAATTGCGAGACCTCGTATACTAGAGAGTGAGCTAACGTATGACTTCAACCGAATGTAGATGATGATACTCTATATAGTAAGTGGAACGTACTAGTTCCAGAAAAAAATAACTGAAAGAGTTAGCAGCAGTTCCCTGTCAAAATAGATCTTTTGTTTATAGGCTAGATCCTATTGACTATTATTGGTAGAAGTTAAATAGATAGTATACATGATAGTAACCAAAACGTAAAGATCCAGAAAAATCACTGACACTCAAACGCGAAAACAGTGTATCAATAATGGTAGAACAAAATATTTGAAGCAAATGGTGGTAATACCATAATTTCTGTGGACACAAGAAATATCAAACTGTTTCAAGTGTTGCACTAGATAAAGTACAGAGTCAAAGGTAACAGGAAATCAAGTATTCAAAACCTTAAGTACAGTCGTCTTTGGTAAATTATGGATTCATAACCCTATTAACTACACCACATCTTGATCAGTTCTAGATACCTTTGAACAAAACGTAGTGAAATGAAAATTTAATTGTTTAAAATAACGTAAATTTACATATACGAAACTGAATGAAAATACAACTAAAGGAATGACGAAAGTCTCATGTAATTTACATACATTACTTAATCTTATGTGAGTGGAACTCACCTTACGAGCCAGCTATACATCTCTTAAGTGTTTCTATTTTCCGTTATAAGGGCACTAAGGGTTGCATTGTCTTTATACCCTAAAACGTCAAGAGTACAATTACGAAGATCAATTAATACAACATTACAATATTGTTGATTAATTCAACGTCTAACACGTACGGCTGCTAACCTTAGTAAGGGCTGTGGTGAACGCAACTGGTTAGGTCTAAAAATGAATCAAAACTACATAATTGGTTCAATTCATGAAACAACTGTCTAAATTACTTTTACCGTGTAGGAGATTATATTTTTTTCTGTGGTTTGGGTACACAAATTTTATTTGTTACCCCAGTGATGCTAATCAGTCTTTTCCTTGTCTTTGAAAGGCTCTTGTATCAATGAAGTATTGTTTACCAAGTTTACTGTAACAAAGGAAGACTATGAAACCTAAACCATGTTGGTAATTTCAAAATAGGCCTTAAAGTAAATAGAGAGAGTTAGGAACAAAAAAATGCATTTTTTTACTCATTGTGTTGCCATCTCAAAATATTATCTATCTACAAATTCTATATGGTTGTTATTTGCTTGAGAATAGAATGATGGAAACTGCCTTACAATTATCCTCGGATAAATAAAAACCGATATCAATTCTGTTTACAAAGGACTATCGGCTTGAAGGATGGTTAGATGTATTAAATTGGGCTATAAGACCCGGCGCTAGTGCGTGGGAGACCATTCTGTGCCATCATTCAACTGAGAGACAATCTTGCAGTTGCATCATGAAATAAAATTTAAAAGATTGTAAGGCAATTGTAAGGCAAGAAATCTGGAACGGATGTAATGTATGTGCCACCATTCAACTGAGAGACAATCTTGCAGTTGCATCATGAAATAAAATTTAAAAGATTGTAAGGCAATTGTAAGGCAAGAAATCTGGAACGGATGTAATGTATGTGCCACCATTCAACTGAGAGACAATCTTACAGTTGCATCAGGAAGTAAAATTTAAAAGATTGTAAAGCAATTGTAAGGCAAGAAATCTGGAACGGATGTAATGTATGTGCCACCATTCAACTGAGAGAGAATCTTGCAGTTGCATCATGAAGTAAAATTTAAAATACTGTAAAGCAATTTTAAGGCAAGAAATCTGGAACGGATGTAATGTAAAATGCCAAAATGAGAGTAGCTAGGGCGCCCAGAGGATATCTTAAAGACAAGTAATGCTTACAGAACACTGCAAAAGGTACAGTGATGGCATTACTCCTCTGCTCCTAAGGGGATATGTTGTCTCAGTGATTGAATTGTAACATCAGTTCCTGATTACTTGCAGAAAACTTTTGATAGCTTCAGATAGTAAAGAAAGAGAACTGGAAAGTTAAGGGGCTGACTTTAAGAAAGCTGGTTTTCAAAAGGCTAGAGATAATAAAAAGCAATTTTAGATTCCAGCAAGCGCTCCACTATTCAACTAACTGAATGCCGAGAGCAATAACATTGATTAGTATTGATGGCTGATAGGTTGGAGAAGGATAAAACTGACATTGTAAACAACTAATATTGCATCCTTTTCAGCTATAGTATTAGATCCTGACACTTATACCACACAATTCAAATAAAACAAAAGGATTTCACCACCTAGAGTGATGGAGTGCATCTAGCATGGATCCTGACTCTTATACCACACAATTCAAATAAAACAAAAGGATTTCACCACCTAGAGGGATGGAGTGCATCTAGCAATGTGCTTATAATACATAGGTATCGCTACTTTTACAGTATGATTTAGAGTACCTTGTACAGATGATGGCAACATCAATTTGTGCGGGCTTAAAACATTTGAGGAAATTTAAAATTACAATTGCTATTTACTTTTAATTTTCTGACCCTTAAAAACAACCCTTTTGGGTATGTTACAGATCCACAAACCTCTTTTGAGCTTTAAACTAAAGCCAACATTTGTGAAACTAATTAATTTTTCATTAAAATGGAAGATCTACTTAAGAGAATAACAAAAACCCTTTGCTCACCTTTGCCATCAGTTGGAAGAGATATCCAAACATGAAGATCTACTTAAGAGAATAACAAAAACCCTTGCTCACCTTTGCCATCAGTTGGAAGAGATATCCAAACATGAAGATCTACTTAAGAGAATAACAAAAACCCTTGCTCACCTTTGCCATCAGTTGGAAGAGATATCCAAACATGAAGATCTACTTAAGAGAATAACAAAAACCCTTGCTCACCTTTGCCATCAGTTGGAAGAGATATCCAAACATGAAGATCTACTTAAGAGAATAACAAAAACCCTTGCTCACCTTTGCCATCAGTTGGAAGAGATATCCAAACATATAACGGGTTATCCCTTTTTCCGTTTTGTAAAAGATATCAGTATTCACGCATCCAGGATGTAGGCTGTTTGTCGTTACTCCTATCAACAAAAAATAGAAATAGTGATTGAATATGTTGGATAAATCCAGCAGCTTTCTGATTACGTGAAACATTTCATAAGATTATATTCCAAGACAAAAGGAAACGAAGGACCACTGATGTTCGATTTATTACACTGCTCCAATGCCAAGGTTTTCTTTTAAGAATACCTGTCACTAAATTTGTAGACTGGCTATAAAGCATAAATAGTCTTATTTACAATTTCAAGTTAGATGAGGTTCCTTATTAATATGCACTATCAATTAAGGGGCCTAAATATAAATACAACCATCAAATTAATAGGTTGAGTTTTTCTTTATTTCATATAGAATCAAACATAGGCAAAAGATGGAATATATTGCAATAGGGGTGAGGAGGCCAGTCAACGCCGAGGTTCAACTGAAGGAAAGTCTGAAGTAACCACTTGTACCTGAAGAGGAAAGAGGTTCGACTGAAAGAAAAAAAATGGGGGTAATCGGGTTGAAATACAAGGCCAACAAGGAGGTCCATCGAGAGGCAGAAGGAATACGTCTACTACCTTTTCGTTATGCCTACAGTGCACTGTGAGAGGTGCATTAACTGCACTGACACCCCCACCCAGCAGAAATATGAGGGAATGAGATTGCCTTTTAGCTCAAACATCATTACCTGTTCCTTTCAAGCTCTCTGCCAATTCTACAGTGAAGAGAATATTGGCTAATTTGGTTTGTCCGTAACACGCGAGACTGCTGGGATAGGGTCTCTTCTCGTAATTCAGGTCATCTATTACCATATCTTTACATAACAAATGGCCATCTGAGGAGACGTTGACGACCCTGCTTGGGGCACTTTTCTTCAGAAGATCTGCAATGGTAATGGGGCATTATTAAAATTGAGTTTTGAAATATATCTATAATTACATGTCTTGAATATACTTGCACATACAATAAGAAATGAATAAGGTAGACTAATAAGTTACTCAACATATAATGAATATATAGTATATCTAACTTGGCACTTTCCCGTAATTTTGGAAGGTAGCCAGCATCCAAAAAGAAACAGAAAGAAACAAAGCGGATATTTTCTTCATTGTTCCCCCTTTTCTGACGAGGGACTCAGCCGAGTTTGGTTGGTACTGCTAGAGTACCATAGACCACCCTCACCCGTTTTCCAAAACAAATGAAGATTTATGTGCTGACTCCCATACTGCCACTACCTCAGTGGTTAGTAACGTGACCTAGGGTAGCAGCATGCCTATCGGAATTGTGTCACAATCATTCGCCATTCATTTCTATTCCTATCATGTTCTTTTGGCTCTTACATCTATCCTGTCACCTAGGGCTTTCTTCACTACATATATCCACCCAAAGTTAGGCTTCCTCTTGCACTTCTCCCATCAACTCTAGCATTTATCACCTTCTTCAGTAGACGACCATTTTCTATCCTCTCTACATGGCCAAACACCATCAACACATTCATATCTACTCTAGCTGATAATTCACTTCTCACATCCGTTCTTACTCTGATTACTTCGTTCCTCTGGCCTATTCATTATTCATTCTCCTCTTTTTCAATTCACATGACAACGACAACTTTATCGAAAATTCTTCTTCACTCATTTTTATCTTTCACTCACTCTTCACTCCTCGATCAACCTTTCCTTACACTCTTCACTGCTTTCCAAGACTTATATTTTTTATATGAACTACCCAATACCTAACGCCACCTCCACTCGGCTGCCCTCTTTGCATCAGCTACATTCCCTTTTACTTCAACTTTTTTCTATCTATATCTGTCATTTTTCTCTATATAATAAAAATTAATCACATTTGTGGACCTTCCATTCTTTTCAGGAAGCAAAATTTATATCATTTGCATATATCCTAAATTAAGCTATCATATAACATAAAAAAATTATATTATGTTCTTAAACTTGATAAACAAGCCTTTAAGTGGAATTGGTTATCAATTCTTGAAACTTTGAATTCCAAGCTTCAACCTATAAATCCTTAGTAGTTTTAGAATTAATGAGCATAATTTATTCTCCATAAATGATATGATGACATATATGAAGAACAAAATACCACCAGTTTATCTGACTATATAACAAAGGCAATTTATAAATTCTACGACCGTAGATGAAAAGTCCTAGGTCAAGGTAGAGAAACAGAGAAATAAGTGATTCAATTTTGGAAAGTCCTATGTCAAAAGTCAAGGTCAGGAAGTAAGATGCCGTGGAGGAGGTCTGCACTCTGAGTGCTTTTCTATTTCAAATTATTTCCATAGCATTTTTCTTATTGTCTGCACCTTCCTTAAAGTTACTATTATTATCATTATTATTATTATTATTATTATTAGTAGTAGTAGTAGTAGTAGTAGTAGTAGTAGTAGTAGTAGTAGTAGTAGTAGTTGCTAAGCTACAACCCAGTGAGCAAAGGAAACAAGGAAGAAGTAAATCTTAAGAGTAACATCATCAAATAAAGATTTAAAAAATCTCCTGTCAACAAAGTCTCTCTAACTACTTGGTTCAAATTCAATACGGTCAGAATCCATTCTTCTCTTTAGACAAATTTCCCCTTTTGAATAGCCATAGCCACTGACCTAAAAGCATGTTGGTCAGAAGGAAGTGCCCGAAGTGATTGGTTGCCATCGTCAGTTCCAGACCATCAGCAGTTAGAGTTTTCACCGAGGGAGATAATATTCCTGCATTATTCACCTGTTTGCATGATATAAAAGGTAAACTATTAGTTTACTATCAAAATCAAGTTCTATTATTATTATTATTATCATTATTATTATTATTATTATTATTATTATTATTATTATTATTATTATCATTCATAAATGTTAGTTCAATAATTAGCATTACAAAACCTTTAAAATTGTTCTACAAGCGTATTAATGGACATGCGGAAAGTATCAAGTAAATTTCCTTTATTACGTATGGGAAAAATTGTTTTTAGTTTGCAAACGAGCTCCCAAGAAAAATTAAACTTGTAAACCAAGATGGCACACACACACACACACACACACATATATATATATATATATATATATATATATATATATGTATATATATACATACACATACACACAAATATATGTAATATATATATATTTATATATATATATATATATATATATATATATACAAACACACACACATATATATACATATATATATATATATATATATATATATATATATATATATATATATAAATCTATATATATACATAAATGCATACATATATATATGGATATATACACAAATATGTGTGTGAATAAAATAATAACATTTATGTGTATGATATATATATCCACACACACTTGAAAACCGAGGTACCACTGTATATACTTATATATATATATATATATATATATATATATATATATATATATTTATATATATATATATGTATATATGTATATGTACACAGTATATGTATATATATATATATATATATATATATATATATATATATGTATATGTATGTGTATATGTATATATATACATACATAAACATATAAAGATGTATAGGGTTGTAAATGTCTGTTATATGTAATAATTATAAATGTTTCTGGTAATTATACCGATTAGAACATTCAAGCAATTTGAATTGGCATCCCTTGGTTAATCAACTTCATAATGGCAGCCTATTTCATTTCATTTCCGAAGTTCAAGAAACTAGGGAAAATATCATAAAGAGATTTTCTTAGCATAATAGATGCTGGTTAGGATAACACCAACTGACTCAAAGAATCAGATGTAACATACCAGAATGTGAAGTTCCTTTTCAGTGTCGATAATTTCCTTGGCGAAGTTCCTGACGGAGGCGAGGTCCGAGGTGTCAAGTTGCTTGACGAAGACTTGGCCATTTCCAGTCGTTCCAATGATTTCATCTTTCAAAATGCATAAATTTCAAAGTAAAATTAAAATTTTATAGCTATATGAGAAACATAGAAATAAACTTGAAAAGAAAAATCTTTACTACCATATTAATCTATTTGATTAAATCTAAATAATCTCCGGATTAATACTAACCATTTTATCTTTATTATCATCAATAACTTGTAAAGAATTCATTTGTAAATTTAAAAATAAAGAATCTATAATTTATAAGATTTTAAAATTTAAGAATGGGTATTTTGTGGCTAGAGAGCTTCACTATTATGACCTTTTTATATTCAGGTGGTTGCATTAGCAAATTTGGTATCGTTTTGTCTTCACATTTCAATAAAAAATAAACTCAAGTTGAAGTCTCATAAAAGGTCAAACCTGACTACTTCTGGTGTGACCTGAGACAATCACTAGCTTTTTCAATTAAACAATTAATGTTTATCAAAAGCATTTGGCTAAAGTATGCCTCTTCACATTTCAATAACAAATAAACTTTAGTTGAAGTCTAATGAAAGGTCAAACCTGGCCACTCCGGGTGTGACCTGAGACAATCACTAGCTTTTCCAATTAAACAATTAGTGTTTATCAAAAGTATTTGGCTAAAGTATGCCTCTCCACATTTCAATAAAAAATAAACTCAAGTTGAAGTCTCATGAAAGGTCAAACCTGGCCATTTCTGGTGTGACCTGAGACAATCACTAGATTTTTCAATTGAACAATTAATGTTTATCAAAAGCATTTGGCTAAAGTATGCCTCTTTGTGTGAAACTTCTACCTAAGCATGTTTTAGCGACCTGGATCCACTGTAATCTAATTTAGTTTTAAATCTGATATGTCTTAAAAAATAAAGAGTTTGCAACAAACCGGCAACTTTTTGTGCCTTTTGCACATTTCTGCATGCGAGAATGACACGTGCCCCTCGGCGAGCAAGGTCTCTGGCTGTTTCTTTGCCAATACCTGGAAAACAAGGAAGTATTTTATCCCTTTTTATTATATTACGTCATCATAAATAGATATCTATGACAGAGATAAAAACTAATTAAGAATCAAACCTTATTATCACGAGCAAAGTCATAATAATGATTGGAAATCATGGATTCTCTAAGTATAACTTCAAAGAATCTACAGATGTCATGATTATTAGAAGATCAGGGAAGATTACGAAACGGTCTTAAAACATCCACTATCATTCTAATAAAGAAAAATAGGAAATAGAGATAAATTCATTTGATTAAGAACACGATTACTGGTTGAAGAAAAAAAAGAAAGCAACAGAAATAAAATGTTTCGAGATTCTCAGTTTGGGGATATACGAAACTATATTAAATCAAAACAGATTACGAACAATACCAATAATCCTCTACATGAAAGAAATGATGAATAAATCAATGTAAAATTAAGAGAGTCGAAGGTCACACACCTGCAGAGGATCCAGTTACTATGGCAGTTTTGCCATCCAACAACTTCTTGGATGTGCAGACCCCTGACCTTCTTTTGTATATGACCCGAACGGCCACAACAAAGCAAATAATTCCAGTGATCCAGAGCCACATGATCAAATGATTACCTGCGAGACATGATCACGTGATCTATAAAAGCAATAAGTGGAAAATTTCCTCGACCATTACATACAAACTGTAACCAATAAGGTGATTTTGAGTTTTAACTTTTCAAGGTCAAATTTAGGAAAGTTTGTTATTAAAGAATAATAGCTGATATTTATCACCTTGAAAATGTTCATCCACATACTTAACTTCGTCAAAGTTATTTGACCTTTAAGGGTCAAATAAGGTAAGTATCTTTATTAGTAATTTCCTGTAACATCTCAATAACAAACATATGCTACAAATAATCAAAGAGTTTTAAATGATCTCACATTCCAACAGTTTGCAGCTCCCTATTGGAGCCCCTGGGCTTATAGCATCTTGCTTTTCCAATTAGGGTTGTAGCTTGGATAATAATAATAATAATAATAATAATAATAATAATAATAATAATAATAATAATAATAATAATAATAATAATAATAATAATAATAATAATAATAAAGGTCAAATTCTGTAAACTTGATTATTGGAAAATTTCTGATAAAATCTACTACAATGAAAACTACAATACAAATATACAGTCAATTTTGTCATTTTTAAACTACTCTATATCTGTAACATGTTCACATCTCTTGACAAAACTGATTATGATAGAAGAATAAACTTGAAAATTATAAGAGAATGTGAAACTGGAGTAGCTTATTAAAAATCACAGCAATAAAAAGGATTAAAGATAAATGCTGACTAAGTTGTCATATCATGAATCGCCATTTGTCAAATATGATACATACAGGATTACGTTACTTTTCATTGCATTTTAAAAGATGAACAAATTATTATTATTATTATTATTATTATTATTATTATTACTATCCAAGCTACAACCCTAGTTGGAAAAGCAAGATGCTATAAGCCCAGGGGCTCCAACAGGGAAATATAGCCCAGTGAGGAAAGGAAATAAGGAAATAAATAAATGAAGAGAATAAATTAACAATAAATCATTCTAAAATAAGTAACAACGTCAAAACAGACATGTCATATATAAACTATCAACAACATCAAAAACAAATATGTCATAAATAAACTATAAAAAGACTCATGTCAGCCTGGTCAACAAAAAAGCATTTGCTCCAACAAATGTGCGTTTCTCTAGAAACTAACCTTGATTTGTCTTCCAAATGTCGTGATTCTTTACGTTTTCATTGACTGAAAACGTCTAAATCTGTTAATATGAACCAAGGCCAATAACTTGGTATGAACTACATCAATCCTTGTTGCATGTCTCCACAACACTGTCTGAGTGAATTGAGATACGAAGTTATCTGCTGGGAGGGCTGGGGAGTATTGCTTAGTGATACAAGATAAGAGAGGGCGATGTCCAAGGCCACAAAACGAAACAAAGTAAGTTCTATTTTTGTCTTTTATACTTATAATTATCATCATGATTGACAGAATCTTCAAAAGAATAGAGAAATATTACCTTTATTTAAACAGAGTTTATATATATATATATATACATATATATATATATATATACACATATATATATATATACATATATATATATATATGTATATATATATATATATATATATATATATATATATATATACATACATATATATATGTATATATATATATGTACATACATATATGTATATAAATATATGTATATATATATACATATATATATATATATATATATATATATATATTTGTGTATATCGACTCTTATTGCTCAAGTTAAAGTGAACATTTATCTATCCCTTATTTAGTAGTTAAGGATAAAATTCGTAGCGGCTGTCAAGTGGAACAGCCTAATCATGAATATATATACAGTAAGGGTATATATGTATAAATCTATATATGTATATATAAACATATATATATATACAGTATATATATGTATATAAACATATATATATATACAGTATATATATATATATATATATATATATATATATATATATATATATGTTGGTGTGTGTGTGGGTGTGTAGATGGATACTTATATATAAAAAGATAGATAGATAAATAGATATATACATGAGAGAAAAAAAAACCACAGAATATTAAATCTATTCTGAACTTTCGAACAGGCCAACTCGCTTCTTTTTCAAAATTTAAAGAATTATAGATTTGAAAAAGTACACAACAAACATTCAAGGGGTTGGTTTATATCTTTCAGCAACCTCTCAAAATCTCTATATTATTCTTGATTTATTGATTTAGAATCACACATTATCACTTATTTGTCAATATTTTAAAAAGCTATAGGAAGTTTTTCCTGTCTTGTTTAAAAAAAAAAAAAATTTTGCCTCCTCTACTAATGCCATATCAATATTAATTATTCCTTCGCTCAAAATGTAGTGAATTGCCTTCATGAACCATATCACGTGTTTCATATGGTAGTTTGTAGGTACTTGACTAATAGGCGATTTTTTTCTTTCTATTAAAAACCTTTTGACCCTTCAGGCTTCTTTAGTGCACAATAGTTATTCTAGGATTTTTCAAGCAGGTGTCATGTCAAGAAACTGGTTGTCTTGGTGTGTTTGGAGAATGAAAGAAAATTTCTTCACATTTACGCAACAGAACTTTTTTCATTGGGCAGGGTAGATTCTCCTTTAAGGGTCACGTCTCTCATTGATTCAGATGCCATTCAGACATTCAGACTACAGAAGCATTAAGCAAACTGTGGACTAAAAGTAAATCTCCAGCCACTGATACTGCCTCAGACATTCAGACTACAGAAGCACTGAGCAAACTGTGGACTAAAAAGTAAATCTCCAGCCACTGATACTGCCTCAGACATTCAGACTACAGAAGCACTGAGCAAACTGTGGACTAAAAGTAAATCTCCAGCCACTGATACTGCCTCAGACATTCAGACTACAGAAGCACTGAGCAAACTGTGGACTAAAAGTAAATCTCCAGCCACTGATACTGCCTCAGACATTCAGACTACAGAAGCACTGAGCAAACTGTGGACTAAAAGTAAATCTCCTGCCACTGATACTGCCTCAGACATTCAGACTACAGAAGCACTGAGCAAACTGTGGACTAAAATTAAATCTCCAGCCACTGATACTGCCTCAGACATTCAGACTACAGAAGCACTGAGCAAACTGTGGACTAAAAGTAAATCTCCAGCCACTGATACTGCCTCAGACATTCAGACTACAGAAGCATTAAGCAAACTGTGGACTAAAAGTAAATCTCCAGCCACTGATACTGCCTCAGACATTCAGACTACAGAAGCATTGACAAAACTGTGGACTAAAAGTAAATCTCCAGCCACTGATACTGCCTCAGACATTCAGACTACAGAAGCACTGAGCAAACTGTGGACTAAAAGTAAATCTCCAGCCACTGATACTGCCTCAGACATTCAGACTACAGAAGCATTGAGCAAACTGTGGACTAAAAGTAAATCTCCAGCCACTGATACTGCCTCAGACATTCAGACTACAGAAGTACTGAGCAAACTGTGGACTAAAAGTAAATCTCCAGCCACTGATACTGCCTCAGACATTCAGACTACAGAAGCCCTGAGCAAACTGTGGACTAAAAGTAAATCTCCAGCCACTGATACTGCCTCAGACATTCAGACTACAGAAGCACTGAGCAAACTGTGGACTAAAAGTAAATCTCCAGCCACTGATACTGCCTCAGACATTCAGACTACAGAAGCATTAAGCAAACTGTGGACTAAAAGTAAATCTCCAGCCACTGATACTGCCTCAGACATTCAGACTACAGAAGCATTGACAAAACTGTGGACTAAAAGTAAATCTCCAGCCACTGATACTGCCTCAGACATTCAGACTACAGAAGCATTGAGCAAACTGTGGAATAAAAGTAAACCTTCAACCACTTACACTGCCTCTGCCCGAGTATTCAAGGCCGGTTCAAATGGCATCAGGACAACCTCTTTCAGGGTAGGTTTGGATCATACCTTAAGAGACGGATCCTCAAATCTCCAATGTGATTCAGGAAATCCAGAAGGTTTTGGGATTCGATATCGTCAAGTGGTAAGTCCATACTCCCATGTTGAAAAATATTCAACTCAGGCTATGAAGCTCATTCATCACTGGATTGCCAAGGGTACCTACAAAGTCCTCCTCCTCTAAATCCAAAGAAGCTGCCCCCCCCCCCCCACACCACCAGACCCACAAGATTTGGGTCATAAGGAAGAGCCGCTATTAGACTGGAGCCACCACTAAACAAGAGCCATCCAAAAAGCCAGATAGCGTGAAGGTTCAGCCACCGCCAGATCCATGGGCTGGGACGGAAAGGAAGCAAGCGGGGGGCAGAAACTTCCTGGAAGGGCAGTACCTTGAGAGAATGAATCAAAGCCTCCATTATCTTGGCGAAACTTCCTGGAAGGGCAGCACCTTGAGGGAATGAATCAAAGCCTCCATTATCTTGGCGAAACTTCCTGGAAGGGCAGCACCTTGAGGGAATGAATCAAAGCCTCCATTATCTTGGCAATAACTGAGGCATCCATGGGGGACAGAAATGTACCAAATGCGGCCAGACTGATAGCCTGCCTAGAGGAACCCTGTATCGGAGCTTACCTAGAGGAGTGGCTCAAAACTGAAGTATTGGCAACACGATCCCTCGAACATGATGAAATTATGGGATTTGAAATATACCATCCTTCAATTCGATCCTCAAGCTGTTCCTCAAGTGATTGCCTATAATAAATTTTGAATACGGAAATCTTCTACTAACTCTACAATGCAGGAACACCTTACATAATCACAAACCAACTTGAACAAATTCATCCTCTATTGCAGTGGTTCCCAAATTGGGGGAAATTTCCCCCTGGGGGGAAATTTGAAGCTTCCAGGGGGGAAATAATTACACTACCTACTAACCTAGAAGAGCAAACAAAAGTCCATTTATTTGTTATTAACCGGCTCTATGTCTATACTTAGTTGTTACTAACTGCTCTCTATCCAATTTACTCTGCAATTATATTTCATCTGTATGTTTGCACATTTGAAAAATAAATTAGTAAATAGTCTCAAGTGTGTTTTAACTACTCTCTCCCTCATACACATGAAGGGGGAAATCTGGATGATTGAACTGGGTGCAGGGGGGAAATGACAGAAAAAAGTTTGGGAACCACTGCTCTGTTGTATCAATAATTGGATAATTATAAATGGATAAAAAATTGTCAGAATGTCTCGGTTAAGATTTCGAGCGGCTTTAACAATGTTCAAAATCTCTAAACACCAATTCATGAAATTAATCCCCAATAAAATAGCAGATAAATACATAGCGAAGAGCAAAAGGAAATCTTGATTAGGGGTGAATGAACTTAACTACCAAATACCCATATGGGGAGTCTTGCCTTAAATGAGAGTCCACCATTAATGTCCAGGGGAGAGGAAAACTCCGTTTAATGCATCATGCTTGGGCCATTGGCATTAAATTGATTTTATTAAACGATTTATGTTCTTGTTTATCAATGTATCTATTTTCTAATGTTATTCTCTCTTCCTGGAGGACAGAATAATAGGGTCATGTATTTATGACTAAAAAAGCTCATTTATCTTTGCCATATAAATATATTTATTTGGGATTAACGAAAAAAAAAATATAAAAAGAAAAGAGAGGTAGTAGGAATTTATATATATGCATTTATTCAGTATTGCTAAACCATACTTATCAGATTGTTATCTTATTACAGGAGAGAGAAACTAATTTCAAGAGACAGTAAACACTCCTGTAATAAGATAACAATATGATAAGTATGGTTTAGTAATACTGAATAGATCTTCTTTGTCTACATCTTTTCCCACTTCTATGTGGGGTCAATGTTTCTGGTCAGCTTTCTCCATCTACC
>NC_090727.1:124683094-124690594 GCF_036898095.1 Palaemon carinicauda | reverse complement strand
GAAAGCCCCTCAAACAAATAATATTACATTCCAGTAACTAAAAACGAAACATTTCGTTCAAAGTGAGCGAAAAAAAGTTTGAACATTAGCAAATTTTATTATTCTATTAAACAAGTAATTCCAAGCAGATGACTTCACGCCCCCCCTTGTATCGTGCTCACGCCCCCCTAGTGGGGCGCGCCCCCCAGTTTGGGAACCACTGGCTCTAAACTGTTGAAAATTTACCTTAAGAAAACATTTAAAATCCTGGATAAATGTTGCCAGGCATTTACCGTTTCAAGAACGGATATATTTACCTAAATAAGTGTTATTACGGTCACCAACCCGTCAAAGATATTAACTTAGTAGGGTAAAAATTACGGTAGCCTGTATTTTACTGAAATACAGTGCACAACAGCATATTTTTACGGATAATTTCGGATTAAAATTACGGTTTTTTTTAACAGTGTAATTTTACTATGGAGTTTGTACATAATTTTATTGTTCATCTTTTGGATTTTCGTTATCTAAATTAAATAGATCCATGTTATTACGTTATATGTTAGTGTAATTCTAAGCTTTAACATCATAGTGGCAGTAGATATTTATACGAATAAACACTGTTAAAAAACAGTGTTTTTAATCGGAAATTATCCGTATTTTCAGAAATGCAGGTGACCGTAATTTTTACCCTTCTTTGTTATTTCCTTTAAAGGATGGTGACCGTAATATCACTACTTAACGTCAATGTATCCGTTTGTAAAAAGGCAAATGCCTGGCAAAATTTATTCCAGGATTTTACTGCCAATTTTTAACAGTGAATTTAATGGTTAACTTTCGCTCGTGATTGTTTTTTTTATCTTTCTATAATAATCTTATCATTACATTCAAGCACCTATATTCAATGAAGCATAGCAGCTATAAATAGCAACTACAGGTAAAATGTTATCTAATCTATATAGCAATTATAAATAACAAAAATATTCAATATAATGAAAACAATAACTTTCTTACTTTCTATAAATTACCGGGTAAACTCGTACAAGTAAAGACTTTTATCAATCTTCAACTTTATATAATTATATATATATATATATATATATATATATATATATATATATATATATATATATATATATATGTATGTATATATATATAAATGTGTGTATATATATATGTATTATATATACATGTATATATGCATATATATATATATATATATATATATATATATATACATATATATATATATATATATATATATATATATATATATATATATATATGTGTGTGTGTGTGTGTATATGTATTATATATACATGTATATATATATATATATATATATATATATATATATATATATATACATATTTATATATATATATATATATATATATATATATATATATATATATATATATATAATGATACATTTTGTGATGCTATATGTAGTCGTATACAAACATCGTAACAAAAGTACAATATAGATACTTTCACATACTTTTGTAATCAGTGCTGCTTAAACCAGTGTCCCGAGCAAGACTAATCATTTTACATGTTGAATTTTTCTGAACTTTCCCCACTATATATGATACACAGACATATGTAAGTTATTATTATTGTTATTACTTGCTAAGCTAAAACACTATATGGAAAAGCAGTATGCTATAAGCCCAGAGGCTCCAACATGGAAAATAGCCCAGTGAGGAAAGGAAAAAAGGAAAACAAAATATTTAAGAGTAACATTAAAATAAATATCTCCTATATCAACTATAAAAACTTTAACAAAAAAAGAGGAAGAGAAATAAGATAGAACAGTGCACTCGAGTGTATCCTCAAGCAAGAGAACTCTAACCAAAGACAGTGGAAGACCATGGTATACAGGCTACGGCACTACCTAAGACTAGAGAACAATGGTTTGATTTTGGAGTGTCCTTCTCCCAGAAGAGCTGCTTAACAAGTTCCTGTAGTTCTTCCGCTTAGATATGATAGAATAAAGAAATAAAATTATAGATTTTTATCATCATGATAGTAATGAACCTCTATTGGCAGGTTTCCGGCAGTAAAATCTGGCAAACGGAGAGATCTTGTATGTGTTGTCAAGAATCGGGAGAGAGAGAAGCAACGGTAACTCTGAACTGCCCCAAGGCAAGAGTCGGTGACCCAAAACGTAGAAAGGTGAGTTTTAGCGAATTTTTTAGTGCAACACGAATACTATTATTATTATTATTATTATTATTATTATTATTATTATCCAAGCTACAACCCTAGTTGGAAAAGCAAGATGCTATAAGCCCAGGGGCTCCAACAGGGAAAAATAGCCCAGTGAGGAAAGGAAATAAGGAAATAAATAAATGAAGAGAACAAATTAACAATAAACTATTCTAAAAAAAGTAATAACGTCAAAACAGACATGTCATATATAAACTATTAACAACATCAAAAAGAAATATGTCATAAATAAACTATAAAAAGACTCATGTCCGCATGAGGAGCTCAGTTACTGATATTTCTTTAAAGGTTGAGTGTTCACAATTAAATCTGTCTTTTGTTTTTAAACTGAACTATACTCAATTTTTCTTAATGAGACGCAATTGCACCGACTTGCACACGGTTCCCTTTTAGCTCGGAAAAGTTTTCTGATCGCTGATTGGTTAGAATGATCTTGTTCAACCAATCAGCGATCAGGAAACTTTTCCGAGTTAAAAGGGCATCCCTGCGAGTCGGTGCATATCTGCCTCACTAAAAAAAATTGACTATAAGTTTCCTTTAGCTCGGAAAAGTTTTTTGATCGCTGATTGGTTAGA
This sequence comes from Palaemon carinicauda, assembly GCF_036898095.1. NCBI lineage: Eukaryota > Metazoa > Arthropoda > Malacostraca > Decapoda > Palaemonidae > Palaemon > Palaemon carinicauda. Next base: position 124,687,808 of record NC_090727.1, on the reverse strand, counting down.
ATGATCTTGTTCAACCAATCAGCGATCAGGAAACTTTTCCGAGTTAAAAGGGCATCCCTGCGAGTCGGTGCATATCTGCCTCACTAAAAAAAATTGACTATAAGTTTCCTTAGTACTGTACGTTTAGATTAGCCTGCAAAGATATTTAAGACAAATTAACGCAATATATACTACATCGGTTCTAATGAGTACGGGCAAAATTGGAATCAGTGAGCTGATAGAATTTATTTGCATGCAAATATACAATGCTAGGAAGACGCATTTTTATTATTATTATTACTATCCAAGCTACAACCCTAATTGGAAAAGCAAGATTCTATAAGCCCAGGGCTCCAATAGGGAAAAATAGCCCAGTGAGGAAAGGAAATAAGGAAATAAATAACTGAGGAGAACAAATTAACAATAAATCATTCTAAAAAAAGTAATGTCAAAAGAGATATGTCTTATATAAACTATTAACAACGTCAAAAACAAATATGTCATATATAAACTATAAAAAGACTCATGTCTGCCTGGGCAACAAAAAAGCATTTGCTCCAAGATATAATATACAGTGTTACCTCTTCAATAGATTGTAAAACAATTTCATAATTACTTTTAGATGAAATATTCATCGGTTATACAAAGGAAAGTCAAATGTCTCTTCCAGCATCTACTTTTTTGTTGACCAGGCGGACATGAGTCTTTTTATAGTTTATTTATGACATATTTGTTTTTGATGCTGTTAATAGTTTATATATGACATGTCTGTTTTGACGTTGTGACTTATTTTAGAATGATTTATTGTTAATTTTTTCTCTTCATTTATTTATTTCCGTATTTCCTTTCCTCACTGGGCTATTTTTCTCTGTTAGAGCCCCTGGGGTTATAGCATCTTGCTTTTCCAAATAGGGTTGTAGCTTGGATAGTAATAATAATAATAATAATAACAACAATAATAATAATAATAATAATAATAATAATAATAATAATAATAAAAGGAATGAGTTTCATTTCAGTCCATCTACCCGAGCCATCGTTCTAGATTACCTTATGCCAATTCCTGCGAAGAAGGGGACTCGGGTCCCCAATGATATTCAGAATTTCATTGGTAAAAATAGCTTGCTGCCATAGCTCTGAAAGCACAAATATTCATCCTTGAACCACAATTCTAGGAAAGACATTAACTAATAGGGAACATGTCCGCCAAGGATCTGTATGCCATGTGCAAACACAGACAATTCTAGTTTTACTAAATTTTCTTGAATACTTTTTTTTTTTTTTTTTAGCCACATTTTCAGTAATTTAAGCACTCGAATCGACGACGTGACTTAGTATTTATACAGAGTTAGATTTCGTCATATGATCAATTTTTTTTTCAAAAAATTTCTTAATAATAATCAAGATTTGAAAGATTAAGAAGTTAAATTCTTTATGTAGGTACTTCTTAGAAGAAAAATTCCCCTCACTAATTTAGTCGTGATTCTCTTTAGATGTTTATTGTAAGGGAAAATTCTCTCATCTATTAGGTCTGTTTCTCTTTCAACCGCTTTCTCATTGCCAGGTACTAACCAGAGCTCCAGTGGATTGCATGTGCCGACCTTGCACTGACGTCGAAGAAGGAACTGTGCTTGCACAAGAGATCGCAAACTTCATAGCAGACGACCCCATGGCTCATGTTCCATTCCTGAAATAGCGATCGACGCTTCTCTCACTAGAATTTCCTTTATTGTCCTTTTGCAAGTGATAATCCGTTCTCTTGAAACTGAAAGATATATTCTGCAGTGTTGGAAGTAATAACGCTGTGAAAATACGTGTTAGTAAGTTGTACGTTTCAATTAATATCATGTTTTCTCTTCTCTACAGTTTATCTCTGTTCCATATCTCTCTAGTTACAGGTTCGTTAATCAAATATCATTGCATTTAAAACTGATTTGAGAACTTCTTCTCTACTTGACACCTTCCATTACTGATTTGAGTACTTCTTCTCTACTTGACACCTTCCATTACTGATTTGAGCACTTCTTCTCTACTTGACACCTTCCATTACAAGTAATTTGAGCACTTCTTCTCTACTTGACACCTTCCATTACAAGTAATTAGAGCACTTCTTCTCTACTTGACACCTTCCATTACAAATACTGAATGATCATATCCACCGCGAAAATAAAGTATAATAACAAAGCTTCAAACACCATATTCAATTCTGTATTTGGTGAAGTTTCACTACAAAATAGTTGTAGGAGACTGAAATCACTAACAGTAGATAATTCATTTTCATGTCTTCCCATAAAAGGGCATAATTAATCAATCCTCTTAAAAATAACTAAACACAAAGGATGTCCAGTGGAAAAAGAATTAATTTCCCCTTTCTTCTAACAAATGATTCATACGCTGACGACTTGGCCTGTTTTCCCGACAACTGACAAAGTCACTACTTTCATCATTTGAAAATGTCACAGATAAAGGCAGCAGTAGCAACAGTAACATTAATGAAAATATAATTGATGAAGAAGTGATTGCACGAGTCGAGAAATCCATAGGGTTTCAGTCTAAAGAGATAAATGGGGTGTGATTGAGTAGTCAAATTTTCAACATTTCCCTTTCAAGTGGTATTATGTGTTTAAAATACCCTATGCCGTTTACCTTGTTTTTTTTTTTTTTTTTTTTTTTTTTTTTTTTTTTTTTTTTTTTTTTTTTTTTTTGCTGGAATAAAATTATTCTAAGATTTAGGTGATTGTAGAATTATCTATCTTGAAAGACATTTTTAAATTGAAATTAGAATAAAATTATTCTAAGATTTGGGTGATTGTAGAATTATCTATCTTGAAAGACATTTTTAAATTGAAATTAGAATAAAATTATTCTAAGATTTGGGTGATTGTAGAATTATCTATCTTGAAAGACATTTTTAAAATTGAAATTAGAATAAAATTATTCTAAGATTTGGGTGATTGTAGAATTATCTATCTTGAAAGACATTTTTCTTTCTGTGCTAGAATAAAATTATTCTAAGATTTGGGTGATTTTAGAATTATCTATCTTGAAAGACATTTTTAAATTGAAATTAGAATAAAATTATTCTAAGATTTAGGTGATTTTAGAATTATCCATCTTGAAAGACATTTTTAAATTGAAATTAGAATAAAATTATTCTAAGATTTGGGTGATTGAAGAATTATCTATCTTGAAAGACATTTTTAAATTGAAATTAGAATAAAATTATTCTAAGATTTGGGAGATTTTAGAATCATCTATCTTGAAAGACATTTTTAAATTGAAATTAGAATAAAATTATTCTAAGATTTGGGTGATTTTAGAATTATCTATCTTGAAAGACATTTTCAACTTGAAATTAGAATAAAATTATTCTAAGATTTGGGTGATTGTAGAATTATATCTTGAAAGACATTTTTAAATTGAAATTAGAATAAAATTATTCTTAAATTTGGGTGATTGTAGAATTATCTATCTTGAAAGACATTTTTAAATTGAAATTAGAATAAAATTATTCTAAGATTTGGGTGATTGTAGAATTATATCTTGAAAGACATTTTTAAATTGAAATTAGAATAAAATTATTCTTAAATTTGGGTGATTGTAGAATTATCTATCTTGAAAGACATTTTTAAATTGAAATTAGAATAAAATTATTCTAAGATTTGGGTGATTGTAGAATTATCTATCTTGAAAGACATTTTTAAATTGAAATTAGAATAAAATTATTCTAAGATTTGGGTGATTTTAGAATTATCTATCTTGAAAGACGTTTTTTCCTTGAAATTAATATTTTCTGTAAGTATTTGACTCTGTTGTGACTGAACTATAATTACCCTTATGTAAATACATTTATTTCTTCTTCACTTATCTATATATTAAGACCACAGAAGATCCTTAAATGAAAGTGCCTTTGTACAATTACTACGATTTAGTAAATTATTAGTTTATCTATACAGCAGAGTGATGATAATGTTATGTAACATAAAATGTTTTTACAATTTACTGTATATTGAGAAGTATCTAGATTGTTATAATTAGGAATTTGTGCTTCAAACTTTATTTCCGGACTAGTAATTTCAGTTATGTTTCTAGATCATGGTGTTGTAAATTTACAATTACTTTAGATATATCACCAAAGGGACAAATATGTTTTCAGACATCTCACAGTAAAGGTATTCGAGTAGATTTACCGAAGTGCTGAAATGGTAAGGGAATGCCAGTGAACTGAGTGATGGCAATAATTTGATCTCGATTTGTAATTTCCGAAAGGAAAAAATATTGTTTGTAATCTATATAAAAAAAAAGGGCAACATTAATGATTATGACAAGAAGGTAAAGTTTTGAAAATAGAATTGCGATACAAGAAATCCCGTATCTGCAAGAGTTCTTTAACATTTTGACCAAAACGAGAAAAGAAAATATCTATAATTTAAAGTTTTGGAATTCGAGCTAGCGATGGCCAGTGGGGCTTTGCTGTAAGAGCCTTAATGCAGCCACTTCAGTATTCATATATTGTTTGTGAAGTGATTTCATTAATTTGCTCAAAATATACTAATATTATCAAAGACACATAAAAAAACAACTCCAAATTGTGTCAGATTTTGCTAAATAACTTATCACAATAAAAATTTGCTGTTTCTGGGATTTTGGTTAAATCTATAAAAAAAAAAACACTATAAAAAACAAAAGTATTTATCAAAGACACATGAAAACACAACTCCAAATTGTATCAGAT
>NC_090727.1:124652395-124675094 GCF_036898095.1 Palaemon carinicauda | reverse complement strand
TATTCTTTATTCCCCGGCCAAGGTTTTGTTTGTGTTCATTTGTAGTGTTTATTTAACCATATTTTTGTTTTCTGCTTTTCATGTTTTGTAGAGCGGACTGCCCGTCTTCAGTGCTTAGCTTGTCGAACTGCCCCATTACGTAGTTATGCTTTCGCTCTCTCTCTCTCCGTTTACTTGGAGTGCGTTTTTCGGCAGCGGGGGTAGAGAGTGTCGAGCATTTTTTTTTCAGGGCTTGATTATCAGACGATATTTGTTCCTGCTCCTGCAGCTACCATTGATTTTGAGAGGCTCCTGCTAATGAATTTTAGCCTTATAAGCATTGCTATTGCTTTTGTGCCTGCTGCCTGCCACTGCTGCTGGCTGTTGCCGTGTGTCTGGCCTCCTGGAGTCGTGAGGAGGCCTTCTAGTGACGAAGAACGGTAAGCGAACCGTATATGTTCTTCCTTCGCCTGCTTAAATCATATAGACAATCTACGTTTGCCCTAGTGATCCCGTCGGTGCAAGAACACCCCTAGTGATCCTGAAGTAGGACAATCGCTGGTGATTGTGTCATAATAATCTTTAATTACGAATTCGGTGCGGTTTTTGAGAACTTATGCAAGCATTCTTCAGATATTTCTTCGTGACCTGTAAAGTGTAGTATTATCGCCAATTTAGGATATATTATCATTTAAAGGTGTATTATGATAATTATTGTAAAAATAATTAGTTTTAAGGTTTACTTCACTCTGCAACTCTAACTGTCGTATACTAGGGAAAGTGTGTATTTGTCTGCCTCCTACACCTTTTCTTCTCTTCGACTGAGGTATAAAAGTTAGGTAGGCGTGTGACGGTTCGAGAGTTATTATTGTAAAGTAGTGTATGTGTTTTTCCAGTTCCTAAGAAAGCTTTTCGAGGACTACTTTATGTAATTTAAGACTACTTTTATCAATTAAATTTTATTGTTAAGTTTGATTCAGTGTTTTTTTGTATCCTTCTTTGAGAGATGTTTTGCTTTGTGAATTTTGTGTCGCTGCTGGTTCTTGCCTGGTATTTTGGCACTGAGCCAGTCTGAAAAAAAAAAAGAATCCTGGATGAACATAATCAATCTTAAGTTCATTACAATATATATATATATATATATATAAATATATATATATATATATATATATATATATATATATATATATATTATAGTCACGGAAGGAAGAACCGAGTTTGTGTGTTTTCCTTTTTCCTTTCGGGGCTATAACACTTAATTATTTTTATGCTCATCACGTGTTAGCTTTTGTGATATTTACAAACGCACATACAGAGACACACACACATACACACACACACACATACACACACACACACACACACATATATATATATATATATATATATATATGTGTGTGTGTGTGTGTGTGTGTGTGTGTATAATGATAAATTTTTGCACATTTAGACGTGTTTTTCATATTCATAAAAGTATGTATTACACACCCTCAAGACAGTATTTTCTCTATACCGCGGAATCAGAGAACCAAGGGGGAATCAACTCGGAGATTATAGCTTCAGGTTGGCCGGGGAAACCGAACCCTAGGTCAAGGAGAGAAAATTGGTATTACACAAACACACATATGTATATATATATATATATATATATATATATATATATATATATGAAATTTATATATGTATATATTTATATATATATATGCATATATATATATATATATATATATATATATAATATTATATATATATACATATATATTATGCCTGTTGTAGAATTAGGAAATATATTTGAGGGTAGCTCTAACATGCTGATTACGGCCCAATATCCGTCACTGCCATATTATCTTTTCTTTTTCAATGTGGTTGGCCTAGAAAGCACACTTTTTGCATATGCAGATGGTGCTACTCTCCTGAATTTAGATCTCAATACACTGCACACATAACAACTAATATATCTGTTTCTAGTGTACTGTAAGACAAAGACCTCAGACATGTCATTTCATGTCTGGCTTTTTCTGACTCGATATAATTAGATCATTATATTTTGTAGTCCTCCATATACCTGAAGTGCTGTGTAGAAAGATTTTCACGTTTTTTTTTTTTAATCAAACAATATATTTTTGTTAACTGGAATAGTGATAAAAGAATGAGACATAAATTGTATAAAAGAAAATCTTGAATGAGACTACTCATTCATGGAATCATGCTTCACAATGCAAGTTTTTTCTATGGAGATTGTAATATCGAAGAGTAAAGGAAATGGAATATAGTACTCTGAATGACCTATGTTTGAATCCAGCTAATGAATACCTTGTCTTGGCTTCACTCAAATATCAAATAGTTCCAGGTTGGAATGGTCCAGGGATGGTGTTTCATGCTGCCGCTCGGGAGAGATTTCTTTTCTGGAGAGATAGTGAGAATCTAGGAACTAATATTGACGGGTCTAAGATGAGCACCGGACGGGAAAGCCATTCTTTTTGAAAATAATGAGAATGTTTGATAAATAAATGATTAAAGACTGAAAGAAAGGACCACAAATGATAAAGAAATAAATAGGGAAAAAAAAAAATGGCGGGAGGGGGAGGCACCCCCAGGTTGACGGGAGCAAGGGGGAGGCCCGCCCGGGCTGGCGGGAGTGGGTGAGGCCCTCCCCGTGCTGACGGGAGAGAGTGAGGCCCGCCCGGGCTGGCGGGATGGGGGGAGGCCCGCACGGGCTGGCTGGAGGGGGGGGAGGCCCATTGGGTCTGGCAGGAGAGGGGGAGGCCTGCCAGTCTGGTGGGGGGTGGGGAGACCCTCCCAGGCTGGCAGGAGGGGGGGAGGCTCGCCCGGGCTGACGGGAGGAGGGGTGGCCCTTCCGGGCTGGTGGGAGGGGGGGGAGGCCCCACGCGGGCTGGCTGGAGGGGGCGAAGGCCCGCCCAAGCTGGTGGGAGTGTGGGAGGCCCACCCGGGCTGGCGGGAAGGGGGAAGGCCCCGCCCGGGCTTTCGGGAGGGGGGTAGGCCCCTCTCGTGTTGGCGGGAGGGGGGGAAGGCCCGCCTGGGCTGGTGGGAGGGGGGAAGGCCCGCCCGGGGTTTCGGGAGGGGGAGGCCCTCCCGGGTTGGCGGGAAGGGGGGGAAGGCACGCACGGGCTGGTGGGAGGGGGGGGAGGACCACCCGGGCTGGTGGGAGGGGGGGAAGGCCCCGCCCGGAGCTTTCGGGAGGGAGGGGGAAGGCCCTCCCGGGTTGGCGGGGAGGGGGGGGAAGGCCTGCCCAGGCTGGTGGGAGGGGAGGGAGGCCCACCCCGGGGCTGGTGGGAGGGGGGCTGGTGGGAGGGGGGGAAGGCCCGCCCGGGGGCGGGCGGGTGGGGGGGGAGGCCCGCCCCCGGCTTTCGGGATGGGGGAGCCCCTCCCGGGTTGGCCGGAGGGGTGGAAGGCCTGCCCGGGCTCGTGGGAGGGAGGGAGGCCACCCGGGCTGGTGGGAGGGGGGCTGTTAGGAGGGGGGGGAAAGGCCCGCCCGAGCTGGCAAGGGCGGGGTAGGCCCCGCCCCGGCTTTCGGGATGGGGGGAGGCCCACCCGGGTTGGCCGGAGTCGGGGGGGAAGGCCCACCCGGGCTGGTGGGAGGGGGGGGAGGCCCACCCGGGCAGATCGGGAGGGGGGGTAGGCCCGCCCCGGCTTTCGGGAGGGGGGGGAGGCCCTCCCGGGTTGGCTGGCAGGGGGGGGGAAGGCTTGCCCGGGCTGGTGGGAGGGAGGGAGGGCCACCCGCGCTGGTGGGAGGGGGGGAAGGCACGCCCCGGGCTGGCGGGTGAGGGGTAGGCCCACCCAAGCTTTCGGGGAGGGGGGGGTGGCCCTCCCGGGTTGGCCAGAAGGGGGGAAGGCCCGCCCGGGCTGGTGGGAGGGGGGGAGGCCCACCCGGGCAGTCGGGAGGGGGCGGGGGCCCTACCGGGCTGGCGGGAAGCGGGCAGCCCCCGCCGAGCCAACAATATAGAGTTGCTGTATCTAGCTTATTTTTAAAAAATACATTCTTTGTCTCCAGTCTCCAATATCCGAAATAGTCTTCAAAAAGTCTTCAAATAGTCTTCAACACCCCTTCTCTGATGTTGATGCTTATGGATGTACGGACACAAATTCTATTTTTCCTTTGTTTTTTTATGAAGACCACTGATTTCTTAGCTCTTAAGTTGTCTGCTGGTGGGAGGGGGGGCTGGTGGGAGGGGGGGAAAGGCCCGCCCGGGCTGGCGGCTGTGGGGGGGAGCCCGCCCCGGCTTTCGGGATGGGGGGAGCCCCTCCCGGGTTGGCCGGAGGGGAGAGGAAGGCCTGCCCGGGCTCGTGGGAGGGAGGGAGGCCCACCCGGGCTGGTGGGAGGGGGGCTGTTAGGAGGGGGGGAAAGGCCCGCCCGGGCTGGCAAGGGCAGGGTAGGCCCGCCCCGGCTTTCGGGAGGGGGGGAGGCCCTCCCGGGTTGGCTGGAGGGGGGGAAGGGGCCCCGCCCGAGCTGGCGGGTGTGGGGGGAGCCCGCCTCGGCTTTCGGGATGGGGGGAGCCCCTCCCGGGTTGGCCGGAGGGGGGGAAGGCCTGCCCGGGCTCGTGGGAGGGAGGGAGGCCCACCCGGGCTGGTGGGAGGGGGGCTGTTAGGAGGGGGGGAAAGGCCCGCCCGGGCTGGCAAGGGCAGGGTAGGCCCGCCCCGGCTTTCGGTGAGGGGGGGAGGCCCTCCCGGGTTGGCTGGAGGGGGGGGAGGCCCGCCTGGGTCTGGCAGGAGAGGGGGGAGGCCTGCCAGTCTGGCGGGGGGTGGGGAGTCCCTCCCGGGCTGGCGGGAGGGGGGGAGGCTCGCCCGGGCTAACGAGAGGAGGGTGGCCCTTCCGGGCTGGTGGGAGGAGGGGAGGCCCACGCGGGCTGGCGGGGAGGGGGGGAAGTCCCGGCCGGGCTTTCGGGAGGGAGGGGGGGAGGCCCCTCCCGGGTTGGCGGGAGGGGGGCGAAGCAGGCCCGCCCGGGCTGGTGGGAGGGTGGGGGGAGGCCCACCCGGGCTGGCGGGGGAGGGGGGGAAGGCCCGCCCGGAGCGCTTTTCGGGAAGGGGGGGGAGGCCCTCCCGGGTTGGCGGGATGGGGGGAAGGCCCTCCCGGGCTGGTGCGGAGGGGGAAGGCATGCCCCGGGCTTTCGGGAGGGGGGAGACCCTCCCAAGTTAGCGGGTGAGGGGGGGGGAGGCCCACCCGGGCTGGTGGGAGGGGGGGGAAGGCCCGCCTGGGCTTTTCGGAAGTGGGGGAAGGCCCTCCCGGGTTGGCGGGAGGGGGGGGGGAAGGCCTACCCGGCCTGGTGGGAGGAAGGGAGGCCCACCTGGGCTGGTGGGAGGGGGGCTGGTGGGAGGGGGGAAGGCCCGCCTTAGCTAGCGGGTGGGGGGGAGGCCCACATGGGCTGGCGGTGGTGGGGGGGGGGAGGCCCGCCCGGGCTGGCGGGAGGGGGGGAGGCCCACCCGGGCAGTCGGGAGGGGGGGAGGCCCTCCTGGGCTGGCGGGAAGCGGGCAGCCCCGCCGAGCCAACAATAAAGAGTTGCTGTATCTAGTTTATTTTTAAAAAATACATTCTTTGTCTCCAGTCTCCAATATCCGAAATAGTCTTCAAAAGGTCTTCAAATGGTCTTCAACACCCTTCTCAGATGTTGTTGCTTATGAGGTGAGGACACAAATTCTATTTTTCCTTTGTTTTTTTATGAAGACCACTGATTTCTTAGCTCTTAAGTTATCTGCTATTTCATTCAAGTTATCAAATTAATATATATATATATATATATATATATATATATATATATATATATATATATATGTGTGTGTGTGTGTGTGTGTGTGTGTGTGTGTGTCTGTGTGTGTGTGAAGGAGAGAGAGAGAGAGAGAGAGAGAGAGAATCCACAAGATTAAGAAATATTAAAAGGAATTAAAAAACCATAACAAAAGGAAAGATTTATTCATAGTTTTTTTTTTTCTGTGCAAATCGTGACATTTATCTCCTAAAACGTTTCTGAGGCAAATCTAACTCTCTGAAGACATTCAGGAAGCATTCTCGTTTCATCTTCATTCATTCCCAGAATGTAATGTTCGCCTTCCCTATCAATTTCCTTTGTATTCGTGTTAACAATTATGGAAATCATCGAAATATTAAGGAATTCTCTCTCTCTCTCTCTCTGTCTGTCTGTCTCTCTCTCTCTCTCTCTCTCTCTCTCTCTCTCTCTCTCTCTCTCTCTCTCTCTCTCCTCTCCCCCGTAGGAATATTCAAAGTGTCTCTGGAGTAAAACAGGAGAAATTTTGCACATGAGACGAATTTTCTGTTCTTTTCCAAGGTTTTCATTTTTTAATTCTTCGTTCGTTTTCACTGCAATTTTAGAGAATTCTATCATATTTTAATGGCTGGTGTAATAGAGAGAGAGAGAGAGAGAGAGAGAGAGAGAGAGAGAGAGAGAGAGAAAGATTCAAAATGTGTGTTTGTTCGACAGAAATCTTCAGAGTGTTTCCGGAGGAAAAAACAGGACAATTTGGTCTAATGGCCGATGTAAATTAGAGAGAGAGAGAGAGAGAGAGAGAGAGAGAGAGAGAGAGAGAGAGAGAGAGAGAGAGAGAGAGAGGGAGAGAGAGAGAGAGAGAGAGAGAGAGAGAGAGAGAGCATTCTTGTCATATTTCATTTCCGTTTATTCCTGGCAAATCTCTTTAGAATTCTTCTTCTTCTTCTTCTTCTTCTTCTTCTTCTTCTTCTTCTTCTTTCTATTCCTAAATATTAGAAATACGTTCTCACTCGTCATACGATCTATTCTGAAAATAAATTATTATGAAAAGAGAATTATGAACATATAAGAATAATAGGCAAATCGGTAGTATTACTTCAAAGGCGTAAGGAAATTTGGTGAGGTTTTATGTTGGCGAATAAATCGCTAAATCAGATAACTTCTAAGTTTTGGTCATAGTTATTCAGTTTACGTTATATATATATATATATATATATATATATATATATATATATATATATATATATATATATATATATATATAATTATTTATTTATTTATCTATTTATTTATTCAACTACCGTTTAAAATTATACTATTTTGGCGTCTTGCAAAACATCGTACATCTAGTAGCAACGTCTGCTTACCCAAATCACGAGTTCCTATAATTGAGTTCCTATTATATAATGGAATTTGATTATTATATATATATATATATATATATATATATATATATATATATATATATATATATATATATATATATATATAATCATCAGCCGTTACTAGTCCATTGTAGGACAAAGGCCTCAGACATGTTCTTCTTCTAGCATCTGTTCATGGTCTTTCCATGCCAGTTTATACCCGCAAATTTTCTTAGTTCGTTATTCCATAGTCTTCCCACCCTTCCCCTGTTAAAAGCAAAACAATATGGAAACAGAAAATAACTTGTGCTGGGGAGGGGGGGTGGAGTTATATCTAACAATCATAGGCCTACTAAACCCAGTTCATTATTAATTAGATATATCAACATCGTTTCCTACGCTTATTGATGTAAAGGGCCTCGGTTAGATTTCGCTAGTCGTCTCTATCTTGAGCTATCAATTCAATACTTCTCCATTCATCAGCTCCTACTTCGTGCTTCATAGTCCTCAGCCATGTAGGCCTGGGTCTTCCAACTCTTATAGTGCCTCGTGGAGCCCAGTTGAAAATTTAATGAACTAATCTCTTTTAGGGAGTGCAAAGAGCATGCCCAAACCATCTTCATCTAACCCTCATCATGATCTCATGTACATATGGTACTCGATCAATCTCTCTTATAGTATCATTTTTTATCCTGTCCTGTCATTTAACTCCCAATATTCTTCTTAAGACTATGTTCTCAAATATACTAAATTGTAGAAAATGGTCTCATTGTCTATATATATATATATATATATATATATATATATATATATGTATGTATCTATAAATATATGTATATATATGTATATATATATATATATATATATATATATATATATATATATATATATATATCTATACATATATAAGCATGTATATATATATATATATATATATATATATATATATATATATGAACATATATCACAAACACATTTACATATATATATAGTGTATATATATATATATATATATATATATATATATACATATATATGTATATATAAATATATGTATATATAAATATATCAATACATATATATATATATATGCATATATAAATTATATATGTGTAAATGTATATATATATATATATATATATATATATATATATATATATATATATATATATACTAGGAGGAGTTTATTATATGGCATATATGAATTATATATATATATATATATATATATATATATATATATATATATATATATATCCCTTTCAAAGTGGCGATACCTTTACGTGGTGAAAGAGTTTGCGTATTGCTATGGCCATCAAAACTATAGCTCTCACGACCACCCATACTAGGTTGGTTTGCTGTGAGCTTTCAGACAAAAATCTTTAAACATCATCAATCACTGTGGTGATTAAAAGTAGTCAAACCCGAGATATGAATAAGGACATGTCTGAGGCCTTTTTGAAGTTCCATATTTCAAGCATTAGAGCCTCTTTGACCTCTCTTTTGAAGTACCATACCTCCAGCATTAGCTAAACTTTGAACTTCTTTATGAGGTGCCACACTTCTTGCATTTAAATTATCCTCTTTCGATATATTTGTTATGGCTATTTTAACTTGGCTACATCTGCACAATTAGGGCAAAGCCTCTTCAATTCTTCTATAGCCATGTCTCTGATTTTTGCGTTTATAAAGACACACTTCTTCCACAGCATTCCTATCCAATCCTATTCCCCCCAACACCAAAGACCCGCATGAAAGGCATCTATCTGTCATGGTGTAGTTGCATCTTTACCTTTAACTGAAAGCATTCAAGCTAGGATACAGCTCACCATAAATATTGTTATGTATGAGGCCTTTGTCATACACTGCACAATAAACCGTCTATTTGTTCCTTGTTCTACTTATTTTTTCTCCATTACCATTTTCTCGCGACTCTTAATTACTATTAAGCCATTTTTGTTGTAAATATTCAAGGCCAAACTTCCTGCCAAAACTGGGAACGCCCATGAAAAGTCCCGCTTTGCACCAATTGGTAGATTCAGATGAACGAGAAGAGTCTAGCGTGGGAATAATATGACTCTAAGTAAATTGCAGGGTATCTATGAATTCATGTTTTGCAGATAAAAAAAATTTAAAAGTATTATGCAAATTCTATCAAATTATTGCATTAATTTTATTTGTAATGACGATATTTGTAAACAATTATTACTTTACATTTTGAACTACATGAAATTTTTATTATTTACCCATATGATAGTATTATGAGAGCTTTGAAATTATTCTAAAACAAAAGTCATTTTTAGGAGATGTGCCATATTAAGGCATAGGATGGTCTTCCATCAGTTGCTTTCAAAAGTCGGAGACTCGAAGAATTTGATCTTCTCTCTGACTAAATCTCTCCTTTGAATCTAAATTTATTTCCTTTAGATGAATATTGAAAGTAATACCTTATCAATACTATTCAAAGATATCTATAAAATCTTATGATTAATTTTTTATATTGGAAAAATGTTACATAAAATATTACTATCTGAAGAACGATAATCAAGATATTGGTCACATCCTTCACTGACGTGGTTGCTGTCAGCATTAGGTGTTCTTTGACCACTTAATATCTTTGAAAGTACTAGCTCTTACCGAGAGCTAGTGCTTAATATAGTTACGGTACAATTAAAATAAAAAAAAAAACTTAGAAATTATTGGCAGGAATATTTCAATCAGCATTGCCAAATATAGGGGTAATCCCCACTTGTTGCAAGTCTAAACTGAGGCCCATTGTTTCTGCTTGCTTTGTAACCATTCTAAACTATTAATGGACAGATCAATCCTGAATCCTGTGTTCCTGTATGGTTGTGAGACATGGCTCCTGACAGAAAAATTAAAGTCTAAAATTCAGACTGCCGAAATGCGTGTCTTACGTCTCATCTTTAGAGCAACGACGAGATAGCTGTGAAATACCACCATAAGAGAAGCCTTGGGAGTAGAATAAGTGATTTTACAAATGGAAAGATGCCAGTTGAGATAGTTGGGCCACATATATCGAATGCCGGAATATAATCGGGATGTACACGGAATTGGGGAATGGATTCTTAAAGGTAGAAGACGACTGGGAAGATTGAGATGGAAGGATGGCACCAATAACACTTGAATGATGCCATATGGAATACAATGACGTTATGCTTGGAATATGTCAGGCTCGTTTGGAATGGGGACGAACAATAAGGAATTTGTCACTTGACAGATAGGATTCCGACGGGATTTTGAGTGAACTTATCCTTTTAATTTTGGTCTCATAGTCCTGGTGAAACATTTAAAGTCTGTTCTAAGTACGTATATTCATTAATAGTCTATAGAGGTTCGTCCAAAATCCTTGTTTTATCTTTTTCTCTTCCTAATAATTGAACGGTGAATTCATATTCATATTCTTTTCCTGTCGTATTGAAATATGTCATTCATCAGTAAATCTTAAGTGGTTGAGCTATATATATATATATATATATATATATACACAAATATACATATATATATATATATATATATATATATATATATATATATATATATATATATTTATATATATATATATATATATATGTGTGTGTGTATTGGTATTTATATATATAAATATATATATATATATATATATATATATATATATATATATATATATATATATATATATATGTGTGTGTGTATGTGTGTATGCACATATATATATATATATATATTATGTATGTATGCATATATGTGTATATATATATATATATATATATATATATATATATATATATATATGTATGTATGTATATATAAGTATGTAGTTATGTATGTAAATATGTATATGTATTTATGTATGCATGTATATATATGTATGCATGTATATATGTATGTATGTATATATGTATGCATGTAAGCATATATATATATATATATATATATATATATATATATATATATGTATTTATATGCATATATCTATGAATATTTTTATATATGTATCTATATATATAGATATATGCATATATATATATATATATATATATATATATATATATATGTATATTTATATATACGGGATTTGTATGTATATATATGGATATATTTATGTGTGCATATATACCTTTTATATATATATATATATATATATATATATATATATATATATATATATATATATATATATATATATTTTATATGCACTACACACACATATATATACTGCATATGTGTATATATATATATATCTATATTTGTATATATGTTTATATATGTATGTATATATGTGTATATATATATATATCTATATTTATATATATGTTTATATATGTATGTATATATATGTGTATATATATATATATATATATATATATATATATATATATATGTATGTGTGTGTATATATGCATATGTATGTATGTATATATACATATGTATACTTGTATGTGTATATATATGCATATGTTTGTATGTATGTATACAGTATATGCATGTATGTGTATGTTTGTATGTTATGTATATATATGTATATGTTTGAATGTATATAAATACGCCTCAGTCTCACCTTTCTGAGCCTCAACATATTCTTCAAGCCATAGAGGTTTTTCACTTTCTGTATCTAATCCCCCCCCCCCCCCATCCCCCGTAAATACAGTGATAACTCTCTTTGGTTATTCATTTTCTTAAATTGAGGAAGTTTTGGGTTGAGAATTTTCTTTCCAAGAAACAAATATAAACTGGAATAAACGTCGTAAAAAGTAACAGGCAATGCCGAGTTATTTTTCGGTTATGTTACTAATTTCCTAGGATAATAGGTGAAAGGGCCTCTGTCAATAGGGATATCTGGCATTGTATATAGACTACTGTACCTTACACCCAAATATACAGTAGGCTATGTATGAGTGCATACATTCATAAGACCATGTAGACGGGAATGTAAATATATTCTGAGTAATGAGGTGGTTCATATCTTAAGTAAAATATAGAGTACCAAGACTTCTTTCCCGAACTCGGTGATAGCTACATTCTCAGTCTGCATAATAGTAAGGTTTGTCTCGAGCACCATTGCCAAAATCAAGTACTCGAGTCAAAACATGTAAGGACCCTGAAAGCAAAAGATGGTGTTTTACGAATAGTACTGACCATCCACGGCCAGTTTTCTTCAACTTCTATAGAATTGTTGCTCTTCTAGAACGTCAGTCTTGTGCTGTATGTATCTTGGTGGATTATTGTGCGTCCTAAAAGCTTATCTTTAACTATCCCCTCGACGTTTGTTATCTCTGCAACTGTAACAACGTTCTAAGAATAAAGGGAAATTCCTTTTCGTTTTATGACGACTCACTTGCTCTTCCAGTTCATTTCGAAATTTAGTGTTGGCGTTACTCTCCTGGAATGACTCTATTTCTGAAAGGAATTTCTTCAAATATATTGAATCTAAAACACTAAAAAATAACATTTACACAATACTTTAGTCATTAAGGCAGCTAAACAAGGTAAATACTAAATGGCATTATGTATTTGTTTCTTTTACACAAAGATGTAGTGACTCGTCTGCAACAATAACTTCCGAAAACTCCAAAAAAAAAAAAAAAAAAAAAAAAAGGAGAAAAAGATACTGCTCTCGGCACAGTACCTTTTGAGAAATTGAGATCTGAGGAACACAACCCCAGTATATCTCGAGATGATGACTGTAGATTCCACTTCGTAATCAGAGGACAGTTGAACAATCTCTTCTAAACATTATGAAACTAACAGAAAAATGGGGCGCAAAAGTCCCATGAAATCTAAATGAAGCTGTACGTAATATAAAAAAAAATATTGTCACTGCCTTCGAAAAACAAAAATTCACCAAAACACACAATGTAGGTTATAATAAAAGAAAAAAAAGGTTATGATTTAAAAAAAAAATAACTTGTTTACGGGGGAAGTGTCTCAAGAAAAATTGGACACACGTTTTCTAAAATATTACTGAAGAAACTTTTAGTATTTTATAGAGGAGAAAACTGGAACAAGGTAAAGTTAAGGAAGCTTGACACTAAGGAGGAAAAGCTAAAAGGAAATCATTGCTAAGCAAAGGTCATAAAAAATTGCACCAGAGGTCAAAAGAACGGTAAAAATAAGCCTTTACTATACTCTATAATATAGTTGTCGAGCAAGCATCACTAAGCGATACCCACTGCAGAAAATCTTGACAAGAAACAAATAGTACTTTGAGCTAATATTTTAAGAACGGCCCATTGTACACACACACACACACACACACACACACACACACACACACACACACACACATACACACACACACACACACACACATATATATATATATATATATATATATATATATATACATATATATATAATGTAAGTATATATAATCTATATAGCTATATAGGAAAATTATTGAACATTGCAATATATATATATATATATATATATATATATATATATATATATATATATATATATATATATACTACTAAAATCAACGCCTTTACATGTGAGATATATACAATTTGTGAAGGCGTTGCAGATGGACACGTGTACATAATGGATGTAAGAACTGTTATGTCCATGTGTGTATTTCTCAAAACTAGTATATTAAACAGCATTTAACTCCGTAGGAATATCTTGATATCGGTACATACTTAAACTAGAGGGGCAATCAGCAGAGGGCAGACCTCCGCCAGGGCAGCTTATTTCTCGATCTTTTGGACTGAATTTGAAAGTTTTGCTCGTACGTGACCTTGACCTTTCAAAATTTAATAATTTCCAGCTCTTTACATAACAGTTTAAAATCCCTGCAAGTTTCATTACTTTACGGTTAAAATTGTGGCAGTATGGTTGATGACCGGAATTTGACTTTTTGCGTGACCTTGACCTTCGACCTTAACATGTATTAATTGACTTGGATTTTCAAACACTTAAATATGAACTAAGTTTGAAGTATCTGTGACAACGATGTCCAAACTTATGGCTGATTACGTGAATTGGACATTTTGTTTGCCCGTGACTTTGACGTAGACCTTCCAACATTTTAATAATTTCCAGCTTTTTACAGTTGATCCATGCAAGTTTCATTATTCTACGATTAAAATTGTGGTCAGGAAACTGTTAAAAAGGAAAGACGCACACACGCATGAACAAACAGAAACAGGGGTCAAAACATAACATCCTTCCAACTTCGTTGGGAGAGGTAAAAATAATACCTCCATAATCTCGATAACCGATATCTCAACCTTTGTAGGAGATAGGAACCTTTCTTCTACGTGACCGTAATTTACCGATGACATCACCATCTATCTATCTATCCCAAGATACACGAAATACAAATAATTCCAGACAACGCAGTCACTGTCTTGGGTTTACGATCAATGGTCAAGGCGACCATTTTCAGAAGGAAAATTCCTTTCAAAAAACCTTAAAACTGAGAGATGAATTTTCATCAGAAAGGGTGAAGAAAATGGCATGTGATATTCGACCCATTTTTAACGATCTCAGATTGTTAAGAAATAAACAAAAGCATACACGCCAACTCTCTACTTTGATGAAAAATCACAATTCTAGTGTTTACATAGTCTGATTATTTTAAGAAAATCTAAGGATTTAATAAATGCTAGGTGCGCAGATAATTTTATGGCCTGATAAAATAAGGCACACTAACATATGATACTGACTTCTCTTTCTTTCCATACTGACAAGTCAGGATCAAATGTTTAAAAATCTAAAAAAATAAACTATATACCAACCAAAAAGAAAAACAAAACAGACAAGAAACTACTATATATACGGTTTCCACGCAAGGGACGAAATCCAATACGTAGGCTTTCCGCTCCGCTGAATGCACATCAAAATGTACCCTGTTTCTCTATTCCATATTCCATTAACATAACCCCAACAGAAGCTATGATTGGCTTTCCTTCCATCCCTTCCATTGTGAAATAAGCCTAATGACCTCAACCAATTCCACGACACAAAAGAAGCGATACGAAAGATAAAAACAATATCTACCATTATGATGTCAGCCAGAAACTCCTTTTTAATGGAAACTATGACGTGAATCTGCAGTCATATATATATATACATATATATATATATATATATATATATATATGTGTGTGTGTGTGTGTGTGTGTGTGTGTGTGTGTGTGTGTGTATATATATATATATATATATATATATATATATATATATATATATATATATATATATATATATATATATATATATATCTAAAACAAGCTACAAAACCGCACACAAAAAAAAAAAAAAAAAAAAAAAAACAATTATTAAAAGTTAATACCAAGATGGAAAATACATTTAACGTTTACAACTTCAAAATGAATGTGGGGAGAAAGTTCCACAACTGAATATGTTGGCGTTTCGGTGACAAAAAAAGTCTATCTATCCGAACTTGCCTCCTGGCACTACAGTCCGCCACTGAATGTAATCTGATACCCACTGCACGTTGTTGAGCAAGGAAAAGGCGGTGCATCTGTGCATAAGCACTCCGAACAGATTTCGGCTATGGAGATTGGTTTATCCATCAGTAATGTCTTTTACACTGACATTTGTTGAATGAAATATTAGCAAATTAATTGTTTCTTTACGTTATTGTTCATAGTACCATTTAAAATAGAAGCCAGCATATACGAATTTACAAGTTTTTTTTTTTTTTTATGGACTGCATTAAAATAAAAAGATCCTAGAGAAATTAAAAACTGCCCATCTTTTAAATGGAATTAGTAATTATTCAAAGCAGTTGGAGTTAGCTCCTTAACTTAGAAATTGAAGGCACTGTGGCGGGATGTTAAAAAAAACAAGCCCCACACCCTGAATCACACCTACAGACAATTTTCTCAACAAAACAAACTTTCCCCTTACGTTATCAGCAGCGGGACTCTTGGACAAAAGGACAAAAATCAAAACAAAACATATCCTTAACACTATATTCTTACAAACTATAATAAATAAATCAATAACCATCCACAATCAAATTACCAACACTTAAAACTAATCAAAACTTAACACCAAATAATATAATATATAATAATCAAAAGCACCATTCATATAACCCGCAAAAACCCTAACAGACTTAAAATTACCCCACACACCAAAACCAAAATTAAATATATATATGAATTATCTTGTATAAATATTTTATGGACACCAACACAAAGCCGACTGTCTTTTACGGCAACTACCACAATCACAGCTTTGTTGTCAACAGATTACACTGTGTGGCAATTTGCCACAACTGCCACGCTGAATTGATTGTTAGTCATCATCCCCATCATCATCATTATCATCATCAATAGCAGCAATCAAAGTAAACAGGCCAGGTCATCATCGGTTCAGCAATCCAAAAGCAGTCCAAACAAAATCGTAATACAGGCCAGGTCATCAACAATAAATCCACTTTCTAACAATTCGGTCTCTCCAAAGGAGGAATCGCAGCCTGCCAAAATAAAAAAAGAAAAACACTTACGAACACTTCTAGCTAACTGAACTATCGCACTATAATCAAAGATAAATAATAAATTGTTCCTATCATTCACAATCACGACAAGCAAAGATAAACAAAACTGTACTTACTTTGAAAATCAAAAAACACTTCCACGCTGGTCGAAAAAATATATATATAATCCAGCTCTCACACAACTGCCTTATGCTGCAGTCAAATAAAAAAGCATTCGCTCCGAAACATTCACCACTGTCGTAACCTTACTAAAAATGTAAACAAACAATCTCATTTGTACCAACAGTCTTTCTCACCACCAACGATCATTAACCTAACTACTTTCGCTCGCTAACACAATATCTCTCTCTCTCTCTCTCTCTCTCTCTCTCTCTCTCTCTCTCTCTCTCTCTCTCTCTCTCTCTCTCTCTCTCTCTCAGGATTTGGCAAAACCAAAAAATAAAAATAAAGTAAAAATAAATCCTCCACATTCCTCCCCCCTTACTTTGCCAAATCCTTCTCACACAACACTTACATTATTTTTTTTTCATAACCCAGTCGCAGTCGGGAACGGGACCTCTACTCCGAGTAACTGGGCCTCCATATACTCTCTCATTCACTTCTTCCTTATCACAATCATTCGCTACATTAACACTATTCCTATCTAAATCCCTATCATCTAATATATCATGTACAATCATATCTACCTCGTTCTCATCTGGCCCTATAATTACACTCATTTCTGTAAACAGTTCATCCATTTCATCAAAAACATTCTCAACTTTAGTAAAAGATTCATTCATACTACTAATCATTCTCCTATCTCTCACTCTCGCATTCGTCATCCTTTCTTTTACATCACCTAAGGAAAAGCCACACACACTATAGGTATCATTCATACTCAGCCATGATTCATCTGTATTAATACATTTATCCTCCACACTCACTTGCACATTTACACCCTTGTCATACTTATTCGTATTCTTACCTATACCTATAAATTTCCCTTGCACTTTCTCCTCACTTAAAACTTTCAAACGCCTCTTTTTCCTATATTCAACTAACACTAATTGTTTATTTTCCAACCCTAACTTCTCATGCATACTAGATTCATACTTGCTCATTTCCAACCAATTATTCATCCCATTCTCACAAACATTAAACCTATTCCTTCCACACACACACGAGGACTCACCCAGCTGAACCCTCTTACACTCTAGTTTCCCGAACATCCTGGCTGATTTACTCCCTTCTTCCTACATACCCTAGCTACATGCCCATCTGCACCACATTCAGTACACTTACTCCGCGGCTCCTTGCACATTCTAGCATAATGACCATCCTTACCACAATTACCACAAATCACATTCATACGATTACTACGACATCCACTCGCTACATGCCCAGTCATACCACACCGATAACACTTAATCACTTTCTCTTTCTTACAGTCGCTAATACGATGCCCTGTCTCTCCACACCCGAAACATGCTCCTAATGCCCATCTACATTCATTCTTCTTATGACCTACTTTCCCACACCTATAACACTTTTCATCACGGACACGGCTATCTGAGATACCTCGATGTGCACTCACACTCCTATCCCTATTGCGCCAATTACCCTGCCTAAATCCTTCATTTGTCCTTACAGGTATTCCCACATTACTTGCCCTAACACTCCTATCTACTACATTATCAGCTACCCTCATCGGTCCTCTCAAAATTGCGTCCTTATAACTACCAAATTCTATTACACTTTCTTCCATTCCAGTTCTTACACTCACAGATTTACTTTCTTTCATGCACCTATCTAACTCATAATCCTCAACTATCTCTAGTATATCATCCCATGTCAATCTCTCTTGCGTCCACCTCATTTTCTCTTTGCGTTTCAAATTAATAAATTCACACACATTCTCAGGTACTGTTGCCAAAAACTTCCTCATTAACTCCTTATTCTCATTTATACCTTCATCCCCATACTTCTTCCTAGCTAAAGTTTCCAACCTACATACGTACATTGATATAGCTTCTCCTGCATTCATCCTTGCCTCATCAAAATCATTCTTACGCTTATACTTAACACTCCCTTTCATACGTTTTACCTGCTCAATTATTCTCGTTTTCACACTTTCATAATCAACGTCCCCTACACTCATTATCACTCCATACATCGTCAACAAATACCCAGTCAAATATTCTCCTAACTCCCTAGCCCAAACTCTTTTACTATCACCATACTTATCCTGACAATACCTCTCATACTCCTTGAAAAAATCATTTACATCCCTACTGCTATGCTCATTGAACCTTTCACACCGAGGTACCTCTCTCATAAACACAGTCTTACACACATCACGTTCATTCTCACTGCTATCATCACTGTCTACTCCCTTGTTACCTTCTTCCTCATTCGAATATAATGAATCCACTTCCACACTTAAATTCCTATCCTTAACCATTCCCTTCTTACCCTTTTTCTTACTTACCACTTTCACCCATTCACGATCGTCCTTGCTATCAGCCTGATACTTTTTCTTCTCTTTCTTCACATCACTTTTACCTTTCCTTTCATCTTTCCTCTCCCCTTTCTGTTCATCCTTACTATGCCTAATTCCCTTATCTTCAATATCACCATCACTATTACTACTATCACTATCACTTCCTTTCCCATTATCACCTACCTTAACCTTCTCTTTCACTACCAACCCATTACCCGAAGCTGAGGACACTCCTCCGACTGCACCTTCACCCATTATAGTTTTCATCATCCCCATGACTTGCCCCATCATATCTTCCATTCGTTTCTCCATTCGTTCTTCATTCTCTCGCATCCTCATCTCAACACATTCTTCCACTCTCTCTACTGTCCCCTTTAACTCCCTAAGCTCCTTCTGCATCGCCGCATTCTCCCAGTTCAACCTCTCATTCTCTATTAGCAACCTCTCCTCACGCTCCTTACTCAGCCGCAATTCCTCCTTCAGTAACTTGTTCTGCTCTTCCATTTTTCATCAACCTTAATCCTAAATTCTTAACCTAATTCCGTCCTTCGTCCAACAGTCCAGCTTCTATCCCACCTCAGCAGTCCCTGTTCGGGCGCCAAAATAATGTGGCGGGATGTTAAAAAAAACAAGCCCCACACCCTGAATCACACCTACAGACAATTTTCTCAACAAAACAAACTTTCCCCTTACGTTATCAGCAGCGGGACTCTTGGACAAAAGGACAAAAATCAAAACAAAACATATCCTTAACACTATATTCTTACAAACTATAATAAATAAATCAATAACCATCCACAATCAAATTACCAACACTTAAAACTAATCAAAACTTAACACCAAATAATATAATATATAATAATCAAAAGCACCATTCATATAACCCGCAAAAACCCTAACAGACTTAAAATTACCCCACACACCAAAACCAAAATTAAATATATATATGAATTATCTTGTATAAATATTTTATGGACACCAACACAAAGCCGACTGTCTTTTACGGCAACTACCACAATCACAGCTTTGTTGTCAACAGATTACACTGTGTGGCAATTTGCCACAACTGCCACGCTGAATTGATTGTTAGTCATCATCCCCATCATCATCATTATCATCATCAATAGCAGCAATCAAAGTAAACAGGCCAGGTCATCATCGGTTCAGCAATCCAAAAGCAGTCCAAACAAAATCGTAATACAGGCCAGGTCATCAACAATAAATCCACTTTCTAACAATTCGGTCTCTCCAAAGGAGGAATCGCAGCCTGCCAAAATAAAAAAAGAAAAACACTTACGAACACTTCTAGCTAACTGAACTATCGCACTATAATCAAAGATAAATAATAAATTGTTCCTATCATTCACAATCACGACAAGCAAAGATAAACAAAACTGTACTTACTTTGAAAATCAAAAAACACTTCCACGCTGGTCGAAAAAATATATATATAATCCAGCTCTCACACAACTGCCTTATGCTGCAGTCAAATAAAAAAGCATTCGCTCCGAAACATTCACCACTGTCGTAACCTTACTAAAAATGTAAACAAACAATCTCTCTTGTACCAACAGTCTTTCTCACCACCAACGATCATTAACCTAACTACTTTCGCTCGCTAACACAATATCTCTCTCTCTCTCTCTCTCTCTCTCTCTCTCTCTCTCTCTCTCTCTCTCTCTCTCTCTCTCAGGATTTGGCAAAACCAAAAAATAAAAATAAAGTAAAAATAAATCCTCCACAGCACAATTACCGCTTGTGGGAATGCAAAACATTCTATCTAATAAGTAACAATGCTTCGAAGAGGTGGTGGTAATCACTTTATTGAAGGATAGGAAGATTACCTGCTTTTAAAGAAATGAAATGTTTACTTCTTAAAAGGATTGAGATCACTATCTTGAAGGAAATTGCGAATACTATTGAAAGGGTCGAAAATAGTTTTATTTTTAATTTGAAGGGAAGGCAGTCAAGACTATAGTATGTAGAAACATTAATAATTTTCATTTAGATGTTAAGATCTTAATTGCTCCAAGAAACGACTAAGAAAGGTTGATTTTCACAAAAAAGGGTTTTTAGAAAGCTCTCTCCTTACGGGAAAAAAAAGCGACTAAGGAACTAAAATTAGTCAAAGCCGGGAATGAAAGCCTTCATACCTTGAAAGAAATAATAATTTTCCTTGGAAACCTTGAACGAAATCTTCCCAGATTCACAGGAAGTAAGAGACGACGCAGATCCAACAAACCAGGAGGCATTAAAATGGATATTCCAGGATCCCTCAGACAGAAAGTTTGGCCAAATGGAAAATGTAATTCTTCCAAAGGGTCGCTTTATGTGACATGAACTGCAAAATCCTTCTTGGGGTTTTCTTTGAACTCTGATGTGTGAAGGCTTCCAATTCTCGAGTAAAACGGACAATTACCTATCGAAGTAAAGAAGAATAGTGCAGAATCGAAAATATATTTGTAGTTTGGTTAAAAATTTCACGGCAGATGTAACAAGTGCTTTACTACTACTACCACTGGTTCTAATTGTCACTGTCATTGATGTTGTCATTATTGCTAATAATAACAGCGACAATAATAATAATAATAATAATACCATCGAAGACATTAACAATAGTAGCAACTTAAGTTATAATATTAGAAGAAAAAATTAAATGTAAATCACTGATGCCTGACTTAAAGAACATCAGTTAAAAATGGCTGCCTCAATCTATAATAGAAGCGATTTTTTTTCATATCAAAAACATTTTCCAGCGTGGCTGCCATGCTACCAAACATTTTCAACTGACACTATCTTTCACATCTTGTAAAAAAGAACTGCTCAACAGCCTAATAATAATAATAATAATAATAATAATAATAATAATAATCGGAATGACAATAAAAGTTCTTGTTAAAGCCATAACGACGATATTACTAAAAACTAATAATGATAACGATAGTGAAAAATAATGCAATGAGAAAGAGTGACGACCCCCAAAAATGTATTGCTTAATACGACATTCAGAGAAATTACTCGAATAGCCAGAATGAACTGTACGAGAGAGCCGTTGGGTGATAACTGAGAGGCGAGGTGAAATCAACTAAACTTTATTAAACAATCATCGAGTTTATATACAGCGACTTGTAAGCAAGAACGTCACAAAAACTCACGCATAATAAAATATGAACTAGCATGATAACACAGGATGGTCTATTAACAGTGCAGGGAAGAGCGTGTGAAAAGATAAAAAATAAAAACCGTTACAGTGAATGAGCGTGTATGAAACACGTGCGGTACATGACTTCCCCCTAAAAATTACATACATGTGAAATAGGGCGCCTTGCTGTAGAGAGGCGTACTGTAGGCGGGTCATCTGGTGAGAGATATTCAGTTTTTTTTGCGAACATTGGAGACCCAGTCTTCTTTGCTACGAATATTAATTAAAAATGCTTTCTGCATACGACGGATCACAAGGAAAGGGTATGTGTAAGGGGACGTTATCGATGCTTGCTGATGTCGCTGCGCAGGAAAACGTGGGTTGCTGAGTTTAGATGTCTGTATGTTTCTCCGGTGGGGGCTTGTAAGTCTGGCGGCATGGAGTACACTTTCTCACAACGTTACGTAGGTGCTGGAGATTATCTTAAGAGGTTGTAGACGGAAAAAATTCGGCAGGGATGAC
>NC_090727.1:124629895-124642395 GCF_036898095.1 Palaemon carinicauda | reverse complement strand
CCATTCCTCCGCCCTTCCTACTCCCTTTTCCCCCTTTCCTTCCTCTTTCTCACTCCCTTCCTTCTCCTTTCCACCCCCTTCTTACTCCCTCCCCCTCCTTTCCTCCACCCTTCTCACTTCCTTCCCCCTCCTTTCCTCAGTCCTTCCCACTCCCTTCCCATGCCTTTCCTCCCTCCTTCTCAGTCCCTTCCACCTCCCTTCTCACTCCCTTCCCCCTTCTTTCCTTACTCCTTCTTACTCCCTTCCTTCGCCTTTCCTCCCCCCTTCTCACTCCCTTCCCCTCTTTTCCTCCTTCCCTCTTAAACCCTTCCTCCTCCCTTCTCACTCCCTTCACCCTCCTTTCCTCCTCTTTCTCACTACCTTCCCCCTCCTTTCCTCCCTCCTTCTCAGTCCCTTCCCCCATCTCACGCTCTTCCCAATCCTCTCCTCTCTCCTTCCCATTCCCCTCCCCCTCCTTTCCTTCACTCTTCTCACTCCCTTCCCCCTCCTTCCCTACCTCTTTCCCTCTCCCTTCCCCCTCTTTTCCTTCCTCCTTCTCAGTCCCTTCCCCCTGCTTTCCTCCCTCCTTATTACTCCCTTCCTCCTCCTTTCCTCCCGCCTTCCCAATCCCTTCACCCTCCTTTCCTCCCCCTTCTCACTACCTTCCCCCTCCTTCTCACTCCCTTCCCACTCCTTTCCTTATCCCTTCTCACTCCCTTCCCCCTCCTTTCCTCCTCTTTTCTCTATCGCTTCCTCATCCTTTCCTCTCCCCTTTCACTACCTTCCCCTCCTTTCCTCCCCCTTCCCACTCCATTTCCCCTCATTTCTTCAGCCTTCTCAGTCCCTTCCCCCTTCTTTCCTCCCTCCAACCCACTCCTTTCCCCTCCTTCTCACTCCCTTCCCCCTCCTTTCCTTAACCTTCTCACTCCCTTCCCCCTCCTTTTCTTATCCCTTCTCACTCCCTTCCCCCCCTTTCCTTATCCCTTCTCACTCCCTTCCCCTTCCTTTCCTCCCCCCTTTTCACTCCTTTTCCCACTCCTTTCCTCCCCCTTCTCACTCCCTTCCCCTTCCTTTCCTCCCCCCTTTTCACTCCTTTTCCCACTCCTTTCCTCCCCCTTCTCACTCCCTTCCCTTCCTTCCTTCACCCCTTCTCACTACCTTCACCTCTTTTCCTTCCTCCTTTCCACTCTCTTCCCCCTCCTTTTCTCTTCATTCTCACTCCATTCTCCCTCCTCTCCTACCCCCTTCCCACTCCTTTCCCTTCCTTTCCTCCTTCCTTCTCACTCCCTTTCCCCTCCTTTCCTCCCTCCTTCTCACTCCCTACCCCCTCCTTTCCTTCCTCCTTCTCATTCCCTTCCCTTTCCTTTCCTCCTACCTTTTTTCTCCCTTTCCCCTCCTTTCCTCGCCCCTTCTCACTACCTCCCCCTCATTTTCACCCTCCTTCTCACTCCATTCCCCTCTTTTCATCCAACTTTGTCACTCCCTTCCCCCTCCTTTTTCCCCCATTCTCACTCCCTTCCCCCTCCTTTCATCCACCCTCCTCACTCCCTTCCCCATATTTTCCTCCCTCCTTCCCACTCCCTTCCCCTCCTTTCTTCCCCTTTTCTCACTCCCTTCTCCCTCCTTTATTCCCTCCTTTTTAATCCCTTCCCCCTCGTGTCATCCACCCTCCTCACTCCCTTCCTCTCTTTTCCTCCCCCCTCCTCACTCACTTCCCCCCCCTTTCTTTCCCCCTTTCTCACTCCCTTCTCCCTCCTTCACTCCCTCCTTTTCTTCCCATTCCCCCTCCTTTCCTCGCTCCTTTCCACTCCCTTCCCCTCCTTTCCTACCCCCTTCTCACTCCCTTCCCCCTCCTTTCCTCTCCCTTCTCACTCCCTTCCCCTCCTTCCCTCCCCCTTCTCACTCCCTTCCCCCTATGCCAAGGATGAAGGATATAAATTTCTTTGGGTTCGAAATCCAGACAGTGACATATTCTTCATACTTCTGTATTATGCTCCAAACTTAGGTGTGCAACTCCCTTTTTGATACTGGCTTTGGGAATAGAAGGCGATTGATAGATGTCACAGAGCTATCGAAAGGGTTCACACTAACTTACTGTGCCGCTTTCCTTGGTCTGCATGCCTTCAGTAGATGGGATATGACCAGTGCCTTTAAGGGAATTGTCAAGTTAAAACCGCTGCGAATTTTACAGAAATGCCCAAAGTACCAAGAAGTCATCAGTTGCCTAGGGGAGTCATGGGAGGTAACCGATGAAATATTTCTTGCTCTTGAGGATTTCACCTGCACCATGTATTCTGCCAAAACTAAGACAAAGGAAGTTGACCAGCTTCGATACCAAATGCTCGAGTTAAAGTGCAGTAGGCAGTCGCTGGATTCAAAGAAGAATGTTGATCTTTCATCTCTTCAGCCACCAAGAGTGTCTAAATGAGCATATCAGGAGGTGAACTATCAGGTTGCGATATGGAAACGTGCCTATTATCCCAAACCTGAAGTCCCTCATCCAGCTGTGGATCATGGTTGGATAATGAAGGATGGAAATCTAGAACCCTGTTGGTTCAAGGGAACTGCACTTCCTACTTGAGACGATGGACGATGATGAGATGTCTGATGATGAAAACCTTGATGAAAACAATGAAAGTGATGGAGATATTGATGATGACTATGAAAGTGATGATAGTGGGTCCGACTTGGACTAAGAAAGTTTCAAGTAACAAGATGGTAGATTTCAGGGTCGAAGGACCAAGGACCTCCCTTGTATCACAAGATATTTCCAATAATTACCTTTCCATTAATTAAAAGTGGAGCCAAAGGTACCCAAGTAGACCATTAAACTTTATACCTTCCATAGGTTGACTTTTTTCTGTAGTCCAAAGCAACACAGTGTGAATTTTCCCAATGAGGTCTTGCATCATATGAGTATATTGTACAAGGAAAAGATGGGCGGAATATTTTGAAAGTTTACTGAATGTTGAGGATAATAGGGAGGCAGATATAATTGCTGTTGTAGGTGTTGAGGTGCCAGTGATGGGAGATGAGAATGAGAGAGAGATTACAATAGAGGAAGTGAGGAGAGCACTAGATGAAACGAGAGTAGGAAAAGCGTCTGATATGGATGGTGTGAGAGCTGAGATGTTGAAGAAAGGGGGTGTGACTGTACTGGAAGGTTGGTGAGATTGTTTAATATGTGTTTTGTGTTGTCAATGGTACCAGTAGATTGGGTTTGTGCATGTATTGCGCCACTATATAAGGGTAAGGGAGATGTGCATGAGTGTTGTAATTCAAGAGGTATTAGATTGTTAAGCATAGTTGGAAAAGTGTCTGGTAGAGTAATGATTAGTAGGATCAAGAATAAAACAGAGAATGCAATCTTAGAAATACAGGGTGGTTTTAGAAGAGGTAGGGATTGTATGAATCAGATTTTTACAGTAAGGCAGATATGCGAGAAATATTTAGCAAAAGGTAAGGAGGTGTATGTTTTGTTTATGGATCTGGAGAAAGCGTATGATAGAGTTGATAGGGAAGTAATGTGGAATGTGATGAGGTTATAAGGAGTTGGTGGAAAGTTGTTGCAAGCAGTGAAAAGTTTCTATAAAGGTAGTAAAGCATGTGTTAGGATAGGAAATGAAGTGAGTGATTGGTTTCCGGTGAGAGTGGGGCTGAGACAGGGATGTGTGATGTCACCATGGTTGTTTAACTTGTATGTTGATGGAGTGGTGAGAGAGGTGAATGCTCGAGTGCTTGGACGAGGATTAAGACTGGTAGACGAAAATGACCATGAATGGGAGGTAAATCAGTTGTTGTTTGCAGATGATACTGTACTGGTTGCAGACACAGAAGAGAAGCTTGGCTGATTAGTGACAGAATTTGGAAGAGTGTGTGAGAGAGGGAAGTTGAGAGTTAATGTGGGTAAGAGTACTGGTTATGAGATGTACGAGAATGGAAGGTGGTGCAAGGTTGAATGTCATGTTGAATGGAGAGTTACTTGTGGAAGTGGATCAGTTTAAGTACTTGGGGTCTGTTGTTGCAGCAAATGGTGGAGTGGAAGCAGATGTACGTCAGAGAGTGAATGAAGGTTGCAAAGTGTTGGGGGCAGTTAAGGGAGTAGTAAAAAATAGAGGGTTGGGCATGAATGTAAAAAGAGTTCTATATGAGAAAGTGATTGTACCAACTGTGATGTATGGATCGGAGTTGTGGGGAATGAAAGTGATGGAGAGACAGAAATTGAATGTGTTTGAGATGAAGAGTCTAAGGAGTATGGCTGGTGTATCTCGAGTAGATAGGGTTAGGAACGAAGTGGTGAGAGTGAGAACGGGTGTAAGAAATGAGTTAGCAGCTAGAGTGGATATGAATGTGTTGAGGTGGTTTGGCCATGTTGAGAGAATGGAAAATGGCTGTCTGCTAAAGAAGGTGATGAATGCAAGAGTTGATGGGAGAAGTACAAGAGGAAGGCCAAGGTTTGGGTGGATGGATGGAGTGAAGAAAGCTCTGGGTGATAGGAGGATGGATGTGAGAGAGGCAAGAGAGCGTGCTAGAAATAGGAATGAATGGCGAGCGATTGTGACGCAGTTCCGGTTGGCCCTGCTGCTGCCTCCGATGCCTTAGATGACCGCGGAGGTAGCAGCAGTAGGGGATTCACCATTATGAAGCTTCATCTGTGGTGGATAATGGGGGAGGGTGGGCTGTGGCACCCCAGCAGTACCAGCTGAACTCGGTTGAGTCCCTTGTTAGGCTGGAGGAAAGTAGAGAGTAGAGGCCCCCTTTTTGTTTTGTTTCATTTGCTGATGTCGGCTATCCCCCAAAATTCGGGGAAGTGCCTTGGTATATGGATGCATGTATGTACAGTTTTATTGTATTTCATTCATGATTGTCGTAACCTTTAAATAAAGCATTTCTGTTGTTGATTTATGTGACTTTCCCCACATTTACTGACAGACCTGTTGAGACTGCCTTTATTGGATGCTTTGATCTCAAGAACTTGGGTGAGGACACGAATATTATCTCTCTTGCTGCATTCATGGAGGAGTTATAGCCAAGTCAAAATTAAGGCGTCCAGAGTGCAGCCATCTTGAATTTCAGCATGATGTAATTAGTTGACATTGCTGAGAATCCTTTTTTTTTGGGATTCTCTGACCCCCCAAAACCTGGGAAAACACACCAAAATAATTTCCGTAGCCCCTCTATAAGAAGAGTTAAGATCTTTATCAGTTTTTACGATTTTGAGGCAAAAAAAAAAACGAAAAATTTCATGATTTGGCTAATAAGTACACTTAATTGGTATCATTCTATTTCTTGAGGTCTCTAGAGATGAAATAAGGCAGAAAAAGTCATCAGATATTGGTCTGGCTGGACCTCAGGTTTCATTAATGGAGGTGCCTAAAATTTTCACTTGACCCCAAACTTGGTGACCTTTTGACCTCTGGTGACCTAATTATTAAACATGATTGCAAATTGTTTATTTTATCTGTTAGAGAGGCCCAAAACAAACATTTTGGTATGTCACTTATCTTTCTCTGACCATTCAGTCCGGAATTATGTCTAAGTAGCTTTCCCCTACCCCAAAACTGGCAGCTGCATAATTCGATGATGTTATCAAATAAAGTGGCCCAGTAATGGTAGTGAGTCCCTATTTTTTCAATGGGAACATTAAAAAAATGAAAATATGGATCAAATGCCACAACCTAATTGCACTTATGTCAATTTTAAGGAGGCGGGGGGGAGGGGGTTGCAAGGTGAGCCCCCTCAGCCCACGGACTAACAGTGAGGGTGATTATTTCCGTTGCTTTTCTACAATAGCATACGTCTTTTTACGGAAGAATCTTTGCTATATATATATATATATATATATATATATATATATATATATATATATATATATATATATATATATATACTGTATATATGAGAGTAGGGGAGACTTAAAACGACAGCACATACGAACAAATGTCATAAGCCTTCTCTTGTCAAAGTCTAAACGTTCGTTTTGACTTGGCATCGGCTTCGTTTTTTAAATTTAGATTTATTTCTGTTAATCTTAACTTTATTTGAGAAATTTATGCCCTATTTTAGTGTAGGCATAAGTGACATGATTTTCAGATGCTATTCCATGCCTATAACCGTAAAACAATTATAGTGATAACTGCTTATGCGAAGTCAAAGTTAGAACTAAAGACATTCGAACACGACATACGTCTATTTCGCGTTAGGATAAAATAATTGAATTTGATACGTAAAACTAGGTCAACGCCGTTGTTTTCAATGTAGGTTTTCTCTATTGTTTGAATAATTTTGACATAATCACCCAAGAAGATCATTATTTTTTCTTGCAGTAAAACTAGTGAAATGGGATAGTAATAACACCTACAGTCCGTTGCAAGGGACGCATTGTTATGGTAAATGTGTGTGCGTGCGTGTGTGCGTGCAAACATAATACCTTGAACATATCCTTCTCTCTGGTTACGGTTCACATTCTCCTTGCCTACACATATACCGAATAACCTGGCCTAATCTTTACAGATTCTCCTCTGTCCTCATACACCTAACAACACTAAGATGACCAAACAATTCTTCTTTCACCCAAGGGGTTAACAACTGCACTGTAATTATTTAGTGGCCACTTTGCTCTTGGTAAGCGCAGAAGAGACTCTTTAGCTATGGTAAGCAGTACTTCTAGGAGAAGGACACTCAAAAATCAAACCATTGTTCTCTAGTCATGGGTAGTGCCATAGCCTCTGTACCATGGTCTTCCATTGTCTTTGGTTACAGTTCTCTTGCTGGAGGGTACACTCAGGCACATTATTCCATCTTATTTCCCTTCCTCTTGTTTTGTTAAAGATTTTATTGTTTATAAAGGCGATATTCATTTTGATGTTACTGTTAAGATATTCTATTTTTCATTGTTTCCGTTCCTCACTGGGCTATTTTCCCTGTTGGAGCCCATGGGCTTATAAGCTAGGGTTGTAACTTAGCAATTAATAATAATAATAATAATAATAATAATAATAATAATTTCTAGACAGTAATGAGGCTCTAATTTAATATATATATATATATATATATATATATATATATATATATATATATATATATATATATATATATATATATATATATATTAAAGTATATTTGAAAATTTGCATTTTATAATATAGTGGTAAATAATACAGATAATATAACGAAAATATCAATAAATGACACAATATAAACAAAATAGAAATATGGACGTTTCATAAATCGAATGATTCTAGTAACAGTGAGCAAGCAGTGTTGCCAAATTTCCTCCTGACAACATCATTTTCCTTAATAACACTGATACTGCATTAGAAGTTCCATTTACATTTGGCACATAGGACGCTAATCATAGGCTATGCTTTAGCATGGTAGAGAAAATACTAATTATAACTCTCTCTCTCTCTCTCTCTCTCTCTCTCTCTCTCTCTCTCTCTCTCTCTCTCTCTCTCTCTCTCTCTCAAATTTGATATATCTTTCCCTCTTCTCCCTGTGTTTTTTAATTCCAATATCAATTGCCTATGGGTATATATGAAACGTGACTGTGTGTGCGCGTGCATTAGTGTAGAGGCGGAAGTCTAAGCAGAGAGAGAGAGAGAGAGAGAGAGAGAGAGAGAGAGAGAGAGAGAGAGAGAGAGATAAGTTAGAGTTCAGTCCTATTCAATAGACCAAAGTCCATGAAATTATCTTTCCTATTTTCACCATGACGTAAGGTAGCTACCCCCATCGGCCTCTGCTCTAAAATCGAAAATATTAATAAAATAAGTTTAACCCACAGAATTGAATAAACTGGGAAGCCTGTTGTTTCTTCAGAGCTATTATTTTATGAGTAATTCTACTGATCTCAGTTTCATCAGACCTACTGTATATCAAATTTTCTCCAACAATCCTCAACATAATTTGATCTAATATTCCTCCGGCAAATTTCTCCAACATTCTATCAGTTCTCTTACAGTCTACCTCCAACAGTCAATCTCCACCAATCTTTCGTCAGTCTCGCTCAGTCCTCCAAAACACCCACAATTTCCAAACTAGATCTCCCACAATCTCCCTCCTACACCTAATCTTCAACTCTCTCTCTCTCTCTCTCTCTCTCTCTCTCTCTCTCTCTCTCTCTCTCTCTCTCTCTCTCTCTCTCTGTTACTGCTTATTCCTCTCTTACATCCATGCTGTCCAACCTCTGGGATTCTACAAACAAAACAGACAGGATAGAAAGAGAGTATCCTGTCACTGACGTCCCCCGGTTATCCAGCAAAACAGCAACAGGCTTTCTTTAGTCTGGTGCTGAATTCTCCTCTCTCTCTCTCTCTCTCTCTCTCTCTCTCTCTCTCTCTCTCTCTCTCTCTCTCTCTCTCTCTCTCTCTCTCTTTTCCCATCATCAACTCTTTCTTAGAGGTGTGGGAAACTGGTGATGCTTTTAAATGTTTGCGTCGGACAATCGTGTGTGTTTGTATGAGACAACATTGGTCTAATTTATGAAAAAAAAAAAATTTTTATAGAAAGATATCAAAGCGATAAAAAAAAAAAAAAAAAAAAATGCGTTAATGTCTGAGTGAGGAAGAGGGCGTCAAGAGGGGAAATAATTTAAGCTTAGTCCTGTAGTCTAATGATAACAAATTATGCATTTGGGTTATGAATTCAAAGTTATTATATGATTTTGCTTATGTCGTTTCGTGTATAAAGCAAAAGTTAGTGTCGTGGTTTCGAAACTTGCAATAGATTATTATAAGCCGAAGCTTAGATTATATTAAACGTTGCCTATATTGGACAAAAAGGTCTAATCTCTCGAAGGGTTTATCCAGGGAGAAGAAATAATGATAGATGAATAATTAGATAATCCGGGTGGTGTGTTATCCTCGCTCCTAGATATGTATGTATATTTATCTATCTATCTATCTATCTATCTATCTATATATATATATATATATATATATATATATATATATATATATATATATATATATATATATATGTGTGTGTGTGTGTGTGTGTGTATAAAGAGTAGCATAAAAAACTGTCAATAGTGTTATATTACTTAGCAAAGCCTAAACACAATGAGTATTGAAATCAAAAGCGCAGAACATTAAAATGATTGCAGAATAAACAAAACAATGACAAGTGAATAGAAAATTGATACAAAAGAATTCAGAGGAAATACACAATAAATTCAGTCATATCAATTCATGGCTCATTTCCAAAACATTTCAAATAAAAAACACATTTAGAAATGCTGTAAAAACAGCAAAATAGCTTGGGGAATCTTCCTTAAATAATAAAGAGCGAGTGTCTGGTTCTAGATATATAGATATGAATATATATATATATATATATATATATATATATATATATATATATATATATATATATATATATATAGGTAGGTAGGTAGATAGATAGAGAGATATTTCTTTCTGGTCACGCTCAGCTCTCTCTGTCTCTCGGGTAGTGAGGAGAGAGAGTAATCTTATCCTGGTGAGAGGGGGCTGCATGAGCCTTAGTGTACATATGTACCTAATATTTAGCTGTCATTTCTGACGGGCCTCGTACACTAGTAAATATATAACAACGCAAAATATCGCAGGCAGCGAAAAAGGTCAATACAATTATCCTGAAAGCTCTTTTGCATAATTGAATCCTGGCATCAGCCTCTCGCAAATTCTTGATAATGGCGTATCATATTACTTGATGGAAGAGTTGCAGTTTTAATTCTGAATGGCAACCTGACTGAGGGAAAACCTCAGTGAGGGAAATAGCAATGCTATCTGAGTTTTGCTGGTTGTTTACGATAACGAATGTGAAATGCGAAATGTGCTCGAACTAACTTGAAAGTAATTGGGAAAGATTCCGAGATATTCAGTGCATCTTCTCAAGACAAAAGCTGCAGGTTATGCAGCTGCACCTACAGTAGAGGATGAGCTTGAACCTTGTTAATAGGGCTTTTGCATAAGAATTGGGGTTCAAAAATCAACCATGAAATATTCTTTACTGGGAAGGCTGTGGCTTTCAAGACCAGGTTTTGAAAACGTTGCTCTTTTTATTGCATATAATATTGCACACTTTAAAAACCGAGTGATGAGCTTTCTTTTCACTTTTTAAAGGGAATCCAAATAACTTCTTAGTTTAAAAAGTGGGTAATCCATTGTAACTTCCAATTCTTATATATATATATATATATATATATATATATATATATATATATATATATATATATATATTTATATATATATATATATATATATATATATATATATATATATATATATATATATATTTACATATAAACATATATATACATATATATATATATATTTATATATATATATATATATATATATATATATATATATATATATATATATGATTAAGAGATTTCGCTTTAACTAATTCTTTACACAAACTGCAATGGACTCCTGGCTGTAGGAATGTATTAAACATAATTGTTGTGTGCACATGATTGTAGAATCATCTTTTCTAAGTTGAAAATAGTAAATGATATTTGAAGGTATCATTCATAACAAGGACTAAGAATAATCACTTATAGTTTCCTTATTGCCTTTCCTCACTAGGCTATTTTCTCTATTTGGAGCCCTCGGCCTTGTAGCATTCTGCTTTTCCAACTAGGTTTGTAGCTTAGCAAGTAATAATAATAATAATAATAATAATAATAATAGTAGTAGTATTCATCATCATCATATATATGATAATAATAATAATAATAATAATAATAATAATAATAATAATAATAATAATAATAATAATAATAATAATAATAATTATAAGGTAATCGCTCATGAGTAGGAATGTCATCTCAGTATTCACTTTCAATTGTTTAGGGTTGTGAGAACATAAACTAGGAAGCTTTATTCCTTTTATTTATCCGCAGAAAATAATCTTTTCAGACTCACAAATAATGTAGTGACCATAAGTTCTGAATGTTGTTACATTCTGAACTTATGGTCATGGCATTTGTAAGCTGCCCTTTATTTTTATGCCATATTTTTCAATGACGTTTCATATCCGATTGAATTAGAAACATCAGGGGCAAATCATGTCAGTAATATGACTATGCCCATTAAATATTTTAGTATTCTCGATTAATGTCACAGATTTTTAATTGATAACTTGTTAGAATATTTACTATATGAAGGGTAAATGTTTCTCTATAAACTACCACAATTTTAATCCCAATTAAACTAATAATAAGAGAGATAAAATCTGTTAACAATATCTTAATAGAGTTTTGTAAACGTATATGACTCGAGGCTCATTAGTGATCGTGAGAAGAAGCTTCAAAGACAAGTGAAAAACTTAAAAGTTTTTGCAAAAGGAAACTTTTGTAATCGAACGAGAGCACAATATAGGTTAAGACTTTTAAACTGAAGACAGTTAGATGTCGTAATGTCTTTCGAGATCCAATTTTCACAAAAGAAATTATAATTATGTCTTCGCTTGTTATTCACCTTTTAACTGTATACAAACTAAGAAAAGAATCAAAATAATTTACTAAGCGAAATTTCGTTAGAGAAAACATTAATCTTTATCGACTTCTTTCATATTCATGTGATGTAATGGAATATTATGCTTTGAAACACTTAAGAATAAAATTTACTTTTAGCAAAATTTACTTTGAACAAAATCTGCCTTGAAAAGAAAATTATTTTGAACAAAATTTAGTTTGAACAAAATTAGTTGGGTAATAGTAACCATATTTACATTATCTAATCAACAAACAAAATTTTATAAGAAAAAAAATCGTGTTTATCTGGCAGGCATCTTGATAAATTAAAAAATATCAAATATGAAAAGGAAAGCAACATAACAAAATAACATAAATAACAGATCATGTAACGTAACGGTAACGATCAATCTAATTCAGTTTTAATATTCTTGTTACTTGAGGCCAAGGTTTTTCTTGATTAACCATTCATTTAGGCCCATTATTATTACCTGTGACTCTAATAAGTAATAAAGGTAAAATATTGCACCAAGTTTATCATGCATCTTCTCAATAGCGCTTAAGTCTAATACAAAGTTTATTCTTGCAAATATTTAGCATGGCTGGATAAAGGACAATTATTCAGGTTTATGCCAATAGGAAAAATAGTATTTTTGTGCTTAAGAAGCAAACAGGGAAGGACTTCATCTCTTCTTTGCCCTATTCAATAAAGTAAACAAATTGAAAATATGGTAACTTAATGGCCTTCTGGCTAGTATAGTGGTGACGTATTCGCCTAGCATTCGCATGGCAGCAGATCGATCCTCACCTGGATCCATGAGTTTGAGGTGTTTACTGGGGAGGCCATTGCTGTGGTTGGGCACCACAGTGGGAGGTTGGACTTGCCCGGCTGACGTTCTGGTGAGCATCTATTCTGATGAAACTAGAGCTGAAACCAGACACCCTTAACCTTTACTTTATAAATAGTCACGTCTTAAGGCCCTCTTGTAGTATAAGTTGTCTTGCTCTCAATTAGAGCATAATTTTAATGATTCAAGTATTTATGAATCGATTGGAATAT
>NC_090727.1:124602395-124614895 GCF_036898095.1 Palaemon carinicauda | reverse complement strand
CTCTTATAGTGCCTCGTGGAGCCCAGTATAAAATTTAGTGAACTAATCTCTTTTAGGGAGTGCGAAGGGCATGCCCAAACCATCTCCACCTACCCCTCATTATGATCTCATCTACATATGGTACTCGATCAATCTCTTGTAGTATCATTTTTAATCCTGTCCTGTCATTTAACTCCCAATATTCTTCTTAGGGCTTTGTTCTCAAATCTATTAAATTGTAGAAAATGGTTTCATTGTATATATATATATATATATATATATATATATATATATATATATATATATATATGTATATATGCATATACATAAATATATCTATACATATATATATATATATATATATATATATATATATATATATGCATATATAAATTATATATATGTACACATGTATATATATATATATATATATATGTATGTATTATATATATATATATATATGTATATGTATATATAAATATTTCTATACATATATATGTATATATAAATGTGTATATATAAAATATATCTATACCTATATATGCATATATAAATGCATATATATAATTTATATATGCATATATATGTATAGATATATTTTATATATACACATTTATATATACATATATATGTATAGAAATATTTATATATACATATATATATATATATATATATGTAATATATATATATAGATATATATATATATATATATATATTATATATATATATATATATATATATACATATATATATATATATATATATATATATATATATATATATATATATATATATATATATATCTGTGTGTATATGTATATATAAATAATTCTATACATATATATGTATATATAAATGTGTATATATAAAATATATCTATACATATATATGCATATATAAATTATATATGTATATATATATATATATATATATATATATATATATATATATATATATATATACTAGGAGGAGTCTATTATATGGCATATATGAATTATGTATATATATATATATATATATATATATATATATATTTATATATATATATATATATATATATATCCCTTTCTAAGTAGCGATACCTTTACGCGGTGAAAGAGTTTGCGTATTGCCATGACCAGCAAAACTATAGCTCTCAGGACCACCCATACTAGGTTGGTTTGCTGTGAGCTATCAGACAAAAATCTTTAAACATCACCAATCACTGTGGTGATTAAAAGTGGCCAAACCCCAGATATGAATAAGGACATATATATATATATATATATATATATATATATATATATATATATATATATATATATATATATATATAAATGTAGCCTTTTCTAGTCCAGTGCAGGACAAAGGCTTCAGACACCTCTTTATTCATGTCTGGAGTTTGGCCATTTTTCATCATCATGCTGGCCAGTGCTCATTAATGGTAGGTGATTTTTGTCTTCGCTCAGAGCAAACCTACCTAGTATAGGTGCCCCCCTGACTAGTACAGCTTTGGTAACATGACAATACGCAAACCCTTTCACCACGTTAAGGTATCCACACTTGGAAAGGATTACTTTATTTGTCTGAGGTCATTGAAAAACAGTAATCCATTTACGAGGTCATAGATACGATATGAAATACGTACATTTAATTGTTTAATATATATCACTGGAAAGATAAATCACCGGGGAGAGGGGGGGTTGTAGAGTAACTACCTACCATTAAGGTGTGACTGACAGGCGAGAGTTGATGGTTGTGGTAAGTGGCCAACGAAATTTAGACTTTTTTTTTTATCCACGAATGATGTTGGTTAGAGTTGAAGTTATTTATTTTGTTTTGCCCTTTTCAATTGTAAAATATTTTATGCTCTGTGGGATTTATACTAATTATAATAATTAATCGAACTTAGTTCATTAATAAATACAGCGAACTGATCTGTCTACTCTTATTTTTTGTGTACTTGATTCATGTATTACTGATGTATTACGGTCACCAACCCGTAAAAAATAATGACAAAGTAGGTTAAAAATTACACTTGCCTCTATTTTACCGAAATACGGCTGAGAATAGTATATTTCTTACAAAGAATTTCCAATATTTACTTTTTTAAGTATATTGATATAATTAATTAAGTCATTATTAAACAGTTCGCTTGTATTACTGCCATTAAGTAGTTAAGTGTGAATATATCGATTGAATCATAAATGTCTAATTAATTTTTATTAATTTAAAGGTATAATTATTATTAATTAATGATTCATTTAGAGGAATTTTTGAGCATTTAGGCCTATTTGTGGCTTTCATATCAAATGTTTGAAAATATCGAAATCTCTATATTGGTATTACCATTTCATAGTCATTTTATATCCTTCGTAAGCGCTAATTTTCTTTGGAGAAACAGCTGCTCATTAAATAATGTTTTCATAAGCATTTTTTGTTGTTTTACAACAATCTTGATTTGTTCTCCAAAAACATCTTTCCTTCATTGAAAAAAACATTGTTAACCTCTTATATGTCTTAGTGCTAAAGAAGGGTCGTTGTAATATATTTTTTAACCTGTCAATATTTTTACCACCGGAGTTAGGGGTAAATCCCCCCAGAGTTCTTGATTACATCCCCAAGGATTCGTGGTTAAATCCACAAGAATTCGAATTGAAATCCCCTTAGGATTCATTGTTAAATGTCCCCCAGAATTTGCAGTTAAAACACCCCAGAATTTGTGATCGAGTCCCCTGAATACGTGGTTAAATCTCATCCAGGATTTGTGGTTAAATCATCAAGAATTTCGGATAAGGTCTTCCAGAATTCATGGTTAAATCTCCCCTTTAGGATTTTTGGTTAAATCCCTCCAGAATGTGATTAAATCCTCCAGGATTCGTGATTAAATCCTCAGAATTCATCCCCCAGTATTCGTAATTAAATCTCCCAAGATTTTGTGATTGAATTCCCAGGATTCGTAGTTAAATCTCCCCCAGGTTTCATTCTTAAATCTCCCCAAAATCCGTGATTAAATCCCCCCAGAATTCATGGTTAAATCTCACCAGAATTCGTTATGAAATCTCCCCAGAATTCGTAGTTAAATCTTCCCAAAATTCGTAATTAAATCTTCCCAGAATTCGTAGTTAAATCTCCCCAGAATTCGTAATTAAATCTCCCCAGAATTCGTAGTTGAATCTCCCCAGAATTTGTGATTAAATCGCCAAGGATTCGTGGTTAAATCCCTATATTTTGTGGTTGAATCTGCATATTTCATGGTTAAATCCCCGAGGATTCTGTGTTAAGTACCCAAATGGTGGGGTTATTTCCCCAAGGATTCGGGCTTGAAAAGAATAGAATTTCTTGGACACACAACTTAATTGAGATTGAATTTTATTAAAGAAATTTTTCTAATACTAATATTGCTGCTGTAAACATCGTTGGTATTTTACCATTCAACAACTTCAACTGAAAACATAGTACGATTATCGTAAACCAAAGAAGCTCTTATTTCTTTACTTGCTACGTCAAAGTGAAGAGTTTGGAAAGTAAAATAGAAGAAAGGAAGCCAGAATGGAGAAATAGTGAAAGGCTCAAAAGAATAAAGGAAAATAATATCGCAAACAAAATATTTCATTGTGGGATAAAAGGCTTAAGAGGATTGCATCCGACTTGAAATCCCTCTTTGTCTTTCCCGGTATCACAGTTTGTCCACACTTTCCCTTTTCATTATCTTTATCCTTTCCTTTTTTCTTACTTTTATTATGTCTATTGTTATCTCCATCTTTTCCCCCTTTCTCCTCTCTTATCTAATGGCCTCTAGGAAATGATAGCTAACACTTGTCTATCGGTCGAAGCTTCGTAGAGGGATTGTTACAGCTGGTGACAATATGTAGGCCTACTTATTAAAAGTGCTCTTGTATATACAGAGAGAATAAGGGATTGGCATGACTTCAGTTTCATCTGAATTCTGCTTTTTTTTTTTATTAACATAAGTGAAGTCCTAATATCATAAGGTTAAATTCCAATCAAAATTATCCTTTCCATCTGCACAGTTTGGTTTGTACGTTCGTTTGTCTGTATAGGTCTACGGTGTTTTGCTCCCCTGTTTTCAATTCCTTTTAAAAGTATAAGCGTGAGCCAACGATTTCTTCCAATGCCTTTGGACTAAGAGTAGCATCAAATATAGATTATGGATACAAATGTCGATGTTTTGAATTGTGTTTTTGGAAACACAACTCGAGATTATGATTTTTTTAAATGTGAATGTTTTTAATCCTTATAAATGTTCCTTCTGTAAACTACCGTGATTTTTTGAATTGGTTGTTGTTATTATTATTATTATTATTATTATTATTATTATCTAAGCTAAAACCCTGCCTTGAAAAGCAGGATGATGTTATAAGCTCAAGGTGTAAAACAAGGAAAAATAGCCCTGTGAGGAAAAGGAAATAAGGAAATAGATAAACTATATGAGAAGTAATGAGTAATTTAAATGAAATTATTTAAGAACAGTTTCTTTTTTGTTCGTGCTGACAGCATTAGGTAAGAAAATAGTTTTTTAATAGAAAGAACTTTTATTTATATCTTGAGCTAATGCGAGAGAGAAACAGATTAGAAAACCACTTTTGAGTAATATCAAAGAAACGTCTCCCGTTCAATTATCAAATTCTGATGGATGTGATCCATTCGGGACCCTTTAAATTTGTTAGGACTGAAGTATTGTACTTGAAATTTCCAAGTATAATTTTTGATTATGAAGAACAAGACTTGGATACTGAATGGCATTCCCTTCAAAGTGATAATACTGATAGTTTTCTTTCTGGAAATATCTAGTTGTTTTCGGC
Source organism: Palaemon carinicauda (assembly GCF_036898095.1). NCBI lineage: Eukaryota > Metazoa > Arthropoda > Malacostraca > Decapoda > Palaemonidae > Palaemon > Palaemon carinicauda. The sequence continues at coordinate 124,610,111 of NC_090727.1, read as the reverse complement.
TTGGGTTTATCAGAGAAAGACATTTGCTATTCTTTTTAAGTTCGTTCGATCCTTGGTCACCATTCCCATATCAAACGCGGACGGTGAACGTATTTTCTCTATGTTAAACTAATATACAATTATTGCTTTTTTAGTTCTTCCACTGCACAGAGATTGCACCAGATTTAATCCTTTCATGGTCATTCTGGGATCTGTAAATAAGGATATATCCAGTCATTAATAAGTTTATCAGCAACAAAGGAAAAAGACAAATTTGAACACTCAGGTTTTAAAGAAATTGATAGGAATAAAGATGATAGACTATCTGAGTTATACAGAGGGAGATCATACAACAGAGAATTGGGGATCTTTAGAAGCAGAAGAGAGACGAATTTAGAAAATAGTACAAGTTAGTTTAATACTTATCTTATATATGTTTGTAGTGGCAACTTATGTCTCTAAAGATTTCTTTTCATATGTACATTACACCTACGTCCTTTCACAAGTTATAACGAACCATACATGACTAATGTGTTAAGTGAAATAATAACCTTGAATAAAGTTTATAATATGATTGAAAAAGAATATTAATCGTCCGTTCGTTCGATTTAGATTACCCTACCTTATGTAAAACATGTGTTGTTGATTTGGCCGCCCGTAAATGAGAACTAATCTGACAGAAGCAAAGCAAAAGTAAGTGAAATTCGTGGGCAAAACCGATAGATTTTTGCATAGGCCTATCCATAAAAAAAGCACTTCATTATAAAGGCAGGAAATATGTATCAAGAAACAAGCTGAGGGTTAATGAAAATATTTTATAATAACCAAATTTTGCCAAAATCTATGGAAAATAATTTTAGATATAGCATTTAACACGATAAAATTCTTTCCTTCGTATATACATTATTTTTATCCTCACACTTTGTTCATAGAATACTCCAATATTTTTATCATTCGATCAGTGCAAACATCCTCATTTCTCTTCTCCAAGCGAGACCTGAATGTACCAAGACCCGGATGGCATAAGGCAAGCAGTCTCAGTCGGAAAGAAATATCCATCAGTAAACATTAGGGTGTTTTCATCATAAACAATTCCGAGTCAAAACTGAATTCAGTTATTTCAATCGGTTTCAATTAAAGGCAAAAATAATGGATATTTGTCTTAATCAACGAGAATAAAAGTGACCATTTGTTACCTTTTATGGAGAAAAACTTTGGGAAAAAGATATAACAGAAACAGGCTAAGAAATCATTACAGTATAGTCATATCGTTTATATCTATGTATTGTTGCATTAGGCTTATAATAATACTGCTTTCTCATTAAAAGTTATTCTGTTACACAATATTGTCAGCAGGACTATAAAGCGACTGTCTTCGACACATTTCAATCGGAAGCCATTTATAAAGAGCTTTCATGAACATTTTGCCATATCATTAGAGCGTCTTTGACTTTTATTCATGAAGTGCCATACTTCTAGCATTAGAGGTTCTTTGACCTTTATTTTGAGGTGCCATACATCTAATATTAGAGGCTCTTTGATCTTTATATTGTGGTTTTATACCTCTATTATACGAGGTTCTTTGACTTATTTTTAGTAGCTCTTTACATCTACCATTAGAAGGTCTTTGAAATCTACTTTTGAAGTGCCATACTTTTAGCATTAGGGTTTTTTTTTTACCTTTATTTTGAGGTGCCATACTTCTAGTATTAGAAGCTCTTTTGACCTCTATATTGAGGTTCCTTAGCTCTAGCATAAGAGATTATATGGCCTCTATTTAGTATCTTTTCCTATAGCATTAGAGGTTCTTTGACCTCTATTTTTTGGTGCCATACTTTCAGTATTAGAGGCATTTTGACCTCTATATTGATGTTCCTTACCTTTAGTATTAGAGGCACTTTACCCTCCATATATATGCTTGTCACCTCTAGTATTAGAGGCATTTTGACCTCTATATTGATGTTCCTCACCTCTAGTATTAGAGGCACTTTGACCTCTATATTGAGGTTCCTCACCCCTAGTATTAGAGGTTGTTTGACCTCTTTGTAGTAGCTCTTTACTTATAGCATTAGAGGGTCTTTGACATATATTTCTGAAGTGTCATACACCTGGCATTAGAGGTTCTTTGGCCTATATTTTGAGGTGCCATACTTCTAGTATTGAAGGCTCTATGACCTCTATATTGATATTCCTTACCTCTAGTGTTAGAGGCTCTTTGACCTCTATATTGAGGTTTTTCACCTCTAGTATTAGAGATTCTCTAACCTCTATTTAGTAGCTCTTTACCTCTAGCATTAGAAGGTCTTTGACATCTATTTTCAAAGTGCCATACGTCTTGCATTTTTGGTTCTTTTACCTTTATTTTAAGGTGCTATTCTTCTAGTATTAGAAGCTCCTTGACCATATTTCAAGCATTACAGCCTCTTTGACCTCTTTTTTGGAGTGCCATACCTCTAGCATTAGGTAAACTTTGAACTTCATTATGAGGTGCCTACACTTCTTGCATTTAAATTATCCTCTTTCGATATATTCGTCATGGCTATTTTAACTTGGCTACAACTGATTTTTGCATCTATAAAGTCACACTTCTTCCACAGCATTTACATCCCATTCACTTCCCCCCCCCCCCCAACATCAAAGATCCTCATGAAAGGCATCTATTTGTCATGGTGTAGTTTTATCTTTACCTTTAGTTGAAAGAATTTATGCTAGAATACAGCTCAATATAAATATTGTCATGTATGAGGCCTTTGTCTTACACTGCACAATAAAACGTTTATTTTTTACTTGTTCTAGTTAATTTTTTTTTCCATTACCATTTTAATATTTTTTCGTTCCCCTTTATTACTATTAATCCATTTTTGTTGTGAATATCAAAGACCAAACCTATTGCCAAAACAAGACTGGGAACGCCCATGGGAAGTCCCGCTTTGCACCAATTGATAGATACAGATAAAAGAGAAGTCTAACTAGAGAATAATATTACTAGGATTATCTGTCTTTATATATTACCTTACCTTGGGTAAGACACGGGCTCTTGCGTTGGCAGCCCGTAAGTTTTACTAGGAGGAAATTGCAGGGTATCTTTGAATTCATATTTTGCCGATAAAAAAATAGAAAGTATTATGCAAATTCTATTAAAGTATTGCATTAATTTTATTTATAAAGATGATATTTGTAAACAATCATTACTTTTCATTTTGATCTAGATAAAATTTTTATTATTTAACCAATATTATAGTATCGTGAGAGCTTTAAAATTATTTTAGAACAAAAGTCATTCTTGGGAGATATGCCATATTGAGGCATAGGATGATCTTCCATCAGTTGCTTTCAAAAGCCGGAGACTCGAAGAATTTGATCTTCTCTCTAATTGGATCTCTGTTTAGGAGCTAAATCTATCCATTTTCATTATCTCATGAGAATAAATATTGAAATCGAGCATTATGGTACCGTCTTTAAAGATTTAAATTAGAAGGATGGTCAGAGTTACAAAAAAAATCTTATTCATCATTCATAATAAGTAACTGAATGACGGTGCCAGAGATTAATATCTAGATCAGGAATAAGAAAATTAATTTGAACACTTTCGTTGCTTTAATAAATCTTTTTTCTTTACTTCCTTTAAATGAATATTGAAAATAATACCTTATTGATACTTTTCATAGATATATATAAAATATGATTATTTGGTATATTGGGAAAATATTACATAAAATGTTCTTATCTAAAGAATCATAATCAAGATATTGGTCAGGTCCTTTACTGACGTGGTTTCTGTCAGCATTAGGTGGTCTTTGACCACTTAATATTTTTGAGAGTACTAGTTCTAATGTAGAGCTAGCGCTTGATATGGAACAATTTAAAACAAAACTCCACATAATTAGTGGCAGCAATGTTTCAATCAGCATTGCTAAATGTAGGGACTATCCCTATTTGTTGCAAGTCTAAACTGACGCCCATTGTGTCTGCTTGTTTTGTAACCATTCTAAACTATTAATGGTCTGCCCAATCCTTAATCCTGTGTTCGTGTATGGTTGTGAGACATGGGTCCTGACAGAAAAATTAAAGTCTAAAATTCAGACTACTGAATTGCGTGTCCTACGTCTAATCTTTAGAGCAACGACGAGATAGCTGTGAAATACCACCATAAGAGAAGCCTTGGGAGTAGAACAAGTGATTTTACAAATGGAAAGATGCCAGTTGAGATAGTTGGGCCACATATATCGAATGCCTGAATATAATTGGGATGTACACGGATTTGTAAAATGGATTCTTGAAGGTAGAAAACGTCTGGGAAGATTGATATGGAAGGATTGCACCAATAAGACTTGAATGATGCCACATGAAATGCAATGACGCTATGCATGGAATATGTCAGGCCCGTTTGGAATGGGGACGAACAATAAGGGATTTCTCAATTGACAGACAGGATTCCGACGGGATTTTGGGTGAAATTATCCTTTTAATTTCTGTCTCATGTCTTGGTGAAACTCTTAAAGTCTGTTCTAATTGCGTATATCCATTTATAGTCTATAGAGGTTCGTCATAACCCTTAATTTATATTTCTCTCCATATTAATTAAACATTATCTTTGTTTGATTATATTCTTTTTGTGTCCTATTGAAATCTTTTGTCATCTGCAAATCTTAAGTATATATATATATATATATATATATATATATATATATATATATATATATATATATATATATATATATATAAATATATATATATATATATATATTTATATATATATATATGTATATGTATATATTTATATATATATATATATATATATATATATATATATATATATACTTGTGTGTGTACATATCAACCATAAATAGCATTTAATAAAGAATTCAACTTTGGGAATATATATTTATTGGAAATTCTTTTATGATAAATGTGTCTGGCTGAGTTTATTTCATCGTATGTGACTCTTAATAGATCTAAATATTAATCAGATTCAACCCAAAAGCATACACATATACGCACATGCATACACACATACACACACACACACACACACATATATATATATATATATATATATATATATATATATATATATATATATATATATATATATATATATACATATACAAAATCCACAGGAAACAGGAAAGTAAAAGACCAGGTACAAAGCGTGTGTGTGTGTGTGTATATATATATATATATATATATATATATATATATATATATATATATATATATATATATATATATATATATATATATATATTCTATATATATACATATTTATAGGCTATTTGATATATATATATATATATATATATATATATATATATATATATATATATATATATATTCTATATATATTTTATATATGCATATTTAAAGGCTATTTGATATATATATATATATATATATATATATATATATATATATATATATGTCTGTATATACGTATATATATAAATCTTCTATAAGTTCACCCAGCCAGTGTTGGGAAGCATACTGAACCATAATGACTTGGCGAGAATAGTTCATGTCTGCATTTAGACGTATAATATACGTAATGTTTGATTAATATTTGTTGTACTGACAAGGGTCTGTTCTTTGCTCTATAGTTCCTAGTTTGAAGGAAGGTGATATCAAAAGTACTTTGTTACTTTTTATGGATTTCTCACTTATGTAATAGAGATGACTCTAATGCATTTTCCTCTTGGACTTGTTTTAGGTCATCTACTAAGAACACGAACAGCTGTAAGCATTTGTTGGCAATAGCATAAAACAGAGAAGGTAATTGAACAGGTTATAAGTATTTAACGATTCACTGTGTTACTAAAGCATATGAATCCTATTCGAGATATTGCGTGAAAGTAAATACTTATTTTTATTATTATTACACTATCATTTTTTCCATTTACATGTGGAGAGTCTTCATGAATTAAATTTTCCCAATTTTCGCAGATAGATTATTGTTACTGTTGACTAGGTTAGATTTCCTTAATCAGTATACCATCTAAAGTGAGAAATATTGATTACGGTGAAGTTAAAACAGATCTTTTGTGTCTCATTTCTTCTCTTCTAAGTTTTGCATTATCTTTTGAGGAAGAGTTGCAGCAAATTAAGATTTGGCACTAAGACGTAGAGCAATATTTCAGTAATCAGCCCGGGATCATATTTTTGGTGTTTATTAAAATATCCGTTGTTCAAAATGTTTCTTAGTTTCTCTTTTCATTTCTTATCTCATGTAATTTAATACCGAAGAGTAATTTCACAAATGAATGATGGAATAGTCGTTTATCTCTTTTCCTTTTTGCTCATCCAATAATGGAAAGCCTTTGGATTTCAAATAGATAGATATTCCTATGTATGAGTATCGTGTGATTGATACACTGTCCTTCTCTTTCTCTCTGCCATGGAAAATAAAACAATAATCGTTCAGCGCTTCAAATTTGGAAACTATTTTCAAAATTTGTTGGAATTTGATTATTCATTACAGTAACAGTAACGTTTAATTATTAGAGCTTGGTTAAAAGTATTTATTATACTGCACAAGCCGTAACTTGTCAGGCTGGAGTTGAAGCAATAGACGAAACATATTTAAATTGGCCGAGCGTCTAATTGCATCCCGAATTAGAATGTTAATCTTGCGTGTTATTCGAACCTAAGCTCCGTGTCCCTAAGTAATTGCCTCTGTTTTGCAGTCTCTTGCCTCTTCTGCTGTACAATTGAGAGAAAGAATATTTTAGTACGTGGCTCTGAAATGCTGTTTTAGTTTACAAGGTCTTCTTTTTAGTCCTCTGCGCTTAGGTTTGTTATTAATCATTGAAAATTCAAACGAAATTATGCCTTGTATTTGCATAGCGGCGATTACGTTCCCTTTTGCCGAGATTCTCTCGTGATTTTTTGTTGAAGAGCTGTTTTTCCCCTTTTATGATGCATGAGTATTTGAAGAAGTATGTATATTTTTTATATTAGGTAACTGTGTATTGATATACTGGATAGTTCTAAAAAACATTTGTATGAAAAATATATACCCACATCTGTTTAAATCAAAAAGCCTGGATATAGAGATGCAGTGTAACATCAAACACAGAGGAGAGGTGATATTTTCAGCGTGTAATAAATTTCATTTGTTTCACACATTTTTAATCTTGTAAAGAAAGAGGGAGATATTGATGATTGAAGTCTGTAGAAGAATGTGAAACCCTTAATCCCTTTATCATTGGGTTTATCTTTATTATTTATATGACCTCATTTGAAGACTGAGTAGGTTGCGTAGCGTCCAACTACAAAGGTCATTGACACTAGGCGGCGTCAAACCACCAGGGTCACTGACGCCTCAAGGTAGAATGAAACGCAGTAATTTATATTTAATCATCATCTCATATCCCTGAAGACTAGGAGGATTTTGGAACGCTTAAGTTAGAGTATTTTTTTTTTCAACACAAAAAATCTAGATTTATTCTTAGGGATTGCATTTTGATAACTTTGCCCATTGGGAATTGCTATTAGATAACTTTGCTTCTAGTGATATATATATATATATATATATATATATATATATATATATATGTATATATATATATATACATATATATATATATATATATATATATATATATATATATATATATATATATATATATATACATATATATGTATATATATTTATGTATCTATATATATGTATATATATACATATATATATATATATATATATATATATATATATATATATATATATGTATATATAATATA
>NC_090727.1:124577395-124584895 GCF_036898095.1 Palaemon carinicauda | reverse complement strand
CATTAAGTTTTTATGGAATTCAAATGAGTCAGCTGTACATATTTTTCTATCCATTGCGTCTGAACAGTGAGTTAATTGATTTAAGTCTTTAATGACCGTATATGTTTCCTTGTCTGGGGAAATCAATACGTGTCCTGTCAAACTGGATATTACTGGATTTGAGTGATTCGTCATGAAAGTCGGAAATGGTGATATCCTGTAAGATTGCCAGGCATCAGAAGAATCAAAGGGAATTGTAATCATAATCTTGTTATTATCTACGTTTACTGTAATTAGACTGTAATAAAATTCTAACCTATGTTCGTCTAACAAAGGAACATAGCCTAGTTTATCCCTTCCGTTCTCCAGAATTAACTTTAAGTAACTTATAGGCAACAAATGGGGCGACAGTACACCTTTAGTTGCTAACGTGATAGCTTCTACATAATCCTTGGATTTCTCAATGAAATGTGCAATTCTGTTATGTATGTGATCTATCTTTGAATCATAATACGTTAATGTTGCCAACAAATCCTGTACTTCCATAATCTGAACGATATTATTTGAATGTTCATTTACTAAATCCATAATTTTATTGATTGAAGCTAACTGATTCCTTAGTTCTGACATAATCAATTCATCTTCATGAGTCAAGAACTCAATTTTCTTATTTTGATTACTAATTTTAAGACGATTGGAAATTCCTAAACCTAAACTTGCAACAGACCCAAAGATGTTTAATGCAGCATAAATAAACGGATTCCGTCTTTCTTTATGTTCGTGTCCTACAGTCCACATCAAAAGGTCATAAGCCAAAGATCCTGTCTCGTCAGTCTTATTTTTCAAGTCATCAGATAGCATCTCTGCAACTTTTAATATTGATCCAAGCAAACTCTCTGTAGTCAAATGAAAATGTCTTCTATGCAACTCATCCAATGAGGCAGAAAACCTTGAAATGGCGGTTCTTAAGCTAGTGACATCATTCTCTTGAAGAAAAATTGCTTGCATATTCACTTCTACAATTACGTTGGTTGATGTAATAAAAATGTCTTCTTGTCTTTCAACTATAGTGCCATATTCAAAATTTATACTTTTAGTTTTAGAGCTCATCCCACACGAGAAAAATGTCTGAGCGAACAATATCACTCCCAACAACAAAAAATTCATCTTGGAAACCTGTAACGAGAAAAATATATGTAATTACTCCTGTATTAAAAAGAAAACTTTTAATCACATAAAATAAAAAAAAAATTTTCCCTCACTTCTTTTCCTCTCTTTTCTTTTTAATTTCTTATGTGAGCCAATGGTACTATTCTCTCATCCGTGGGTTGGGATACGTTTTGAACTCTAAACCTATTGGCCGTTAATGTTTCCAAAATGTTAAATGGGCCTTCAAACTTAGGTGTTAGTTTATAATTGAGCCCTTTTCGTACATTGATTTGAATATATACGTTATCACCCACGATATATGTTTTAGCTGGTTTCGCTGTTTTATCATGATTCCTTTTCATTATGATTTGTGATTCTTCTAAATTCTTTCGAAGGATATCATATCGACTTATACTTGCATTTATACATTCTTTTAAAGGATTTGATAGATTAGTTGTAGGCGTTAATACATGGAAAGGCGTTCTAACTGGGGTACCATACAATGCTTCATGCGGTGACATTTTAATTGATATATGATATGAATGATTCAGAGTACTCAGTGCCGCCGGTATTGCAATATCCCAGTTGGGGTCTGATCCCCCTAGTGTTACCCTTAATATATTTAATATCTTCCTATTTGCTCTTTCCACTAGCCCATTCGACTCTGGGTGATATATCATGGTATTTATTTTCTTTATACTGAGGAATTCACACAATGAGGTAGGAGTGTGAATATTAAATTCACCACCCGAGTCTGAGATTATCATGTGTGGAAATCCATGTTTACAAATGTAACACTCGTAAAACTTCCTAGCGCATTCAATCGCGGTTTTAGTTTTAAGCGCTATTAGTTCTGTATATCGAGTTAAAGCATCTATAATTACTAAGAGGTGCTTATTTCCTCTGTCTGACTCGTAAAATCCTGTTAACAAAACTAAATGTATTCTTTCAAAGGGTTGATTGGGCACAGGATAAGCTCCTAGGCTGACAGGTGTTTTCGTATGCCCTTTGTTTTTCTGACATGTGCGACAATTAGCTATGTGTCTTTTTATATCTGTAAGCATCGTATGCCAATAAAACAATGATTTGGCTTTCTGTGACATTAATGAGAACCCCGGGTGTCCATGTAATGGAATTAAATGCAACCAATTCAGGACAGTGGAAATAAGTGAGATTGGTACTACTACCTGGTCGTTAGTTACATGTGGTGTATTGCGGGTTTTCCTTGTCACAGTCTTACACAGAATATTATCTTTGATTATATAATTCTGCTGCTTATACTTGATATATTCCTTTTCCTTATGATTGCCTTTCAAAGCATTTATAATTGTTCCTATTTTCTGATCTTTTCTTTGCTCAGTCTGTAACAATTCAGCGCTCCAGCCTAAATCTTCTTGTTCAGATATTGTTTTTACAATAAGCATGGATGTTGATATATCTATTAATTCAGCTAAAGGCTCCGTACAAGATGACATGGGGTTGCGTGATAATGCATCCGCAATGATATTTGCTTTCCCAGGTAAATACCCGATTCTTGCGCCAAAATCTTGAATGATCAAATGCCACCGAGTTCGTTTAGGGCTGTGATTGAAGCCTTTAAAGAACTCTGTTAGTGGTTTATGGTCAGTAAGAACCTTAACGGGATAACCGTAAATTATGAACTTAAAATGCACTAGCGAATTAACAATAGCTAGCCCTTCCTTGTCTATTACTGCATACTTACTTTCGGAAGTTCTCAATTTTCGAGAATAGAAAGCTATCGGGAAAAATTGTTTATCATATTGCTGAAGCAATACCCCTCCTACTCCTAAGTCTGAGGCGTCTGTTGCAATGAAGAATTCCTTACCGAAGTCAGGAAATTTTAAGATAGGAGAACTACACAGTTCATCTTTCAAAGTATTAAACGCCTGTTGATGTTGCTCAGACCATATGAAATCTACGCCCTTCTTCGTAAGATTAGTTAAAGGAGCGGCTATTATTGAATAGTTGCGTATAAAACGCCTGTAATATCCACTACAACCCAGAAATTGCTGTATTCCCTTGACATTAGTAGGTATGGGAAAATTACGTATAGCCGACACCTTATCATGGACTACTTTAAGACCTTAGCTTGACACCATGAAACCCAAATATATTAATTCTGTTTTGAAAAATTCACACTTACTAATCTTTACCCTTAAGTTATGTTGTCTTAATCTCTGTAGTACTAGTTCTAAATTACGTAGATGTTCTTCTAAGGTGTTGGAAAAGATTACAAGATCATCCATATAGGCATGCAATATATCCCCTAACAAGTCTCCAAACACTATGTTAATCATTCTTGTAAATGTTATAGGAGCACAACGTAAACCAAAAGGCATCCGTAAAAATTCATAATGTCCCCTGGCTGTACTGAAGGCTGTGTATGGGATACTATCTTCTTCTAATGATATCTGGTGAAAGCCTTTAAGTAAGTCCAAACTGGTAAAATATTTATTCTGACCTAACAAAGACAAAATATCGTCAGTACATGGCACTGAGAATCGATCAGGGATCGTTTCCTCGTTTAGACGACGAAAGTCGATGCAGATACGCCATGTTCGATCTTTTTTCGGTACAACTATTAAAGGGAAATTATAAGGGCTGTTTGATTTCCTAATGACTCCTTCTTCTAGCATTTTACCTACTTCATCATTTATTTCATTCTGGAATTTCATAGGGAGTCTGTACGAGGGTACATAGATAATTTTCTGCTTGTCCTTTAACCTTATTTGATGCTCGATCACATCTGTTTTTCCTAAGGATCCATCCGTAGTGGAAAAAACATCATGATATTTAGTTAAAAGTTCAAAAATTTTCTGCTGAATTTCTTCGTCTTGAATGTCTTTATTGATTTTATTTTTAATAGATCGCAAAAGGGATTCATCCGCAACTGATTGAGAGTGATTGATTTCAGCAACGGTAAGAATACGATGTTTATAAACTTCTACATCCAAGATATGTTGATTTTTGTGAATTACTAAAGTGTTATTTAAATGATTACAGACTTCAATATTACATTGTTGATGTGAGCCTACTGTATAAATAGCTTGTGTGACAGACAATCCGTTAGTTTTCAAAGTATCGGAAAGGATTAATATTTCAGATCCCGGTAATGTTTTCTTTATTTGCACTATTAAATTCGAAGGTACGTTTGGTTCGATAGATTGCGTGCAAGATGATATTACGGGTGAACGAGAATTCTGCTGGGTCGCGTATATTATTTCTTTATTAGTGAGACAAGTTATTGGTTCTTCAACGTACGTTACGGTTACATTTGTCGTCTCCTTTTTATCCAAAACTGATTTTAAGGTATTAGAAGACTTATAGAATTTCCCTTTGATATACACGCTGTGCTTGGTAGGGGCTAAGATAATGTTTTGATTTCCCATAGATGGGTATCCTATAATTACAGCTGGATACATATTAATGTTTTTTACAACAACAAATGTATCGGCAAACGTGCGATTACCGACTCTGAACTGAACATGAGTTATGCCTATGACATTTAATTCATTATTTCCTATACCCGAAAGTCTAATTCCGGATTTTTCAATCGGAAAGTTCGAAAACAACAAATGATGTGTCTTCAAATCCATGATATTACGTGGACTACCAGAGTCAAAAAATAACGTAAAGGATTTGTGTTCTATATTTACAGCATATAAGGTTGGCCGTAACTCATTTTGGCTTATTATTGTATGAATTCGTTGCAAATCTACGGGAGCATGCACTGTTTTACTTAGGACCGTCCGCCATGTCCGCCATTTTTTTTTCTAATGATCCAAATTACACAATTTCTATATATGTTTTAGACATATATAATACCTTCATCATATAAAAATTTCAAGTCATTTGATCAAAAACTTTTGGATTTATGAGCAAAAATCATGATTTAAAAAAAATATTTAGGTACATTTTTCCCCACTAGTATAATACCAATTGTATTGAAACTTATACCACAAAAACTACTCTAACAACCGAACAATTCTCTCAGACAGAATTTTGATTTTCCTTTCTGTTTTTTTTAATGAATTTTTATTTTTTTTTCCTCGTCTAGACGGAAAATAATCGTGAAAAAAAATGTAAAACGAAAATCAAAATTTTGTCTGACAGAATTGTGGGATTTTTATTCTTCTTTTCAACGATATCTTTTTCTCTAATATCGAACAACAAATAAGTGAGAAAAATGTACCTAAGTGGGAATAAGTATGTTTTTGAGTTATGAGCTCCCAAAGATTTGCAGCAAGCTTTCGCTTCTTTTCTAAAAGAAATCAAGATAATATTATTATGATAACTTTTATTGTTCATTCCTACATAAATGCACCCTAAAGGAGGTATTTTAACCCTCAGTTTACTATTCCTATGTTATGAGTTGCCTGCGATCTCTAATTGTTGCCAGTGTTTTAGTTAACAGGTTTCAGCTTTGTACTCTTATCCAGGTTTCCCTCTTTCTTGGTTCTTTTTTCTTGTTCTCCACTTACTTTTTGTTCTTTCTATCACCTTATGTAACATTGGCATTGCTATAAAATTCCAGAGGACATTGTGAAAGCACAATCAACATACGAACTTCAAGTAAATAAACACATGCATTATAATTTCTATATGCCTTTGGAAACTTTATGATTTTTTCGTAGCTGGTAGTTTTCATTCACCTACCCTCTACCAATGCCTTTCATTTCTGCCAGAGGTACGAGATTTCGAAACATGAGAGAGAGAGAGAGAGAGAGAGAGAGAGAGAGAGAGAGAGAGAGAGAGAGAGAGAGAGAGAGAGAAAGCCTTTGGCTGATATAGATGACAGTTCAAATTGAGAGAGAGAGAGAGAGAGAGAGAGGAGAGAGAGAGAGAGAGAGAGAGAGAGAGTTGAACATTGTTATTATAGTATTTGTATAAATGGGAGTTTTTAATAATTGGAGAGAGAGAGAGAGAGAGAGAGAGAGAGAGAGAGAGAGAGAATATAAAAGTATTTGTATAAATGGCAGTGGTATATAATTCGAGAGAGAGAGAGAGAGAGAGAGAGAGAGAGAGAGAGAGAGAGAGAGGGAGAGAACTACGCATCTGTCAAACTCAGTCATACAGACGACGCCATAAGGATGACGTCATCATTTAAAGACCACTATTTTCATTGTTTGGAAAAATGATTGACTATTTGTTCTTTCTACAACCTTAGGTAACATTGGCCTTGCTATAATGTTCCCGAGGGCGTTGTGGAAACACAATGTACATACGAACTTCAAGTAAACAAACGCATACATTATAACTTCTATACATCTTTGGCATCTTTGGCTTCTGTTTTCTTGTTCTCCACTTACTTTTAGTTCTTTCTATCACCTTATGTAACATTGGCATTGCTATAAAATTCCAGAGGACGTTGTGAAATCACAATCAACATACAAACTTCAAGTAAATAAACACATGCATTATAATTTCTATATGTCTTTGGAAACTGTGATGTTTTCGTAGCTGGTAGTTTTCATTCACCTACCCTCTACCAATGCCTTTCATTTCTGCCAGAGGTACGAGATTTCGAAACATGAGAGAGAGAGAGAGAGAGAGAGAGAGAGAGAGAGAGAGAGAGAGAGAGAGAGTTGAACATTGTTATTATAGTATTTATATAAATGGGAATTTTAAATAATTCGAGAGAGAGAGAGAGAGAGAGAGAGAGAGAGAGAGAGAGAGAGAGAGAGAGAGAGAGAGAGAATAAAAGTATTTGTATAAATGGCAGTGGTAAATAATTCGAGAGAGAGAGAGAGAGAGAGAGAGAGAGAGAGAGAGAGAGAGAGAGAGAGAGAGAGAGAGAGAGAACTGCGCACCTGTCAAACTCAGTCATACAGACGACGCCATAAGGATGACGTCATCATTTAAAGACTGCTATATTTTCATTGTTTGGAAAAATGATTGATTATTTGTTCTTTCTACAACCTTAGGTAACATTGGCCTTGCTATAATGTTCCCGAAGGCGTTGTAGAAACACAATGTACACACGAACTTCAAGTAAACAAACGCATACATTATAACTTCTATACATCTTTGGCAACTTTGGCTTCTGTTATTGTAAGAGTAGATTTCGTTCATCTACACTCTACCAATGCCTTCTATTTCTGCCAGACGTACGATAGCTCGAAATATAAATGAAAAATTGCTATATATATGCAAAATTAACACACAAAGACGATTTTGTCAAACTCAGTCATGCAGACGACACAGTAAGGGTGACGTCATCATTTAAAAACCTCTATATCTTCGTTATTTGTAAAAATAATTGGCTGAAACTTCTAGGGAGTATGTACGACATGTTTACGCATACATAGAAGCAATAAAACGATTTTCGATTTCTGAAAGTTGTTATGTCAA
>NC_090727.1:124564895-124569895 GCF_036898095.1 Palaemon carinicauda | reverse complement strand
GAGGTCCGGGATAAATAAGACCTAAGAGTAGTAACAGGGCACAGAGACGGATCTTGCGTGAGGGGAACAATTTTCCAGGAGGACCATCTGTTTTGAGGGTCTTCGTTCTTAGCCAAAAAGAATTTGTTAGGAGAAAGAAGGACCTCTCCCGAAGGCAGGAACTCAATATGACCCGGGTCTCTCGACAAGGCTGCCAATTCAGAAATTCTTGCCCCGGAAGCCAAGCTCACCAGGAAAAGTGTTTTCCTGAGAAGGGGAATGTAATCACAAGAACTGTTAATGGTATCAGAAGCCAATTTGAGTACGTCATTAAGGAACCAGGTCACCGGGGTAGGACGAGTAACCGGTTTCAGTCTGGCACAAGCTTTCGGAATTGAAGCTAACAAAGAGTCGGTTAAGTCTATGTTAAAACCCACTAGGAAGATCTTTTTCAGAGCCGATTTAATAGTGGTGATAGTATTGGCTGCCAGACCTGAATCTAATAACGATCTAAAGAAAGTGACTGTAAGGTTCAAGTTCATACAGTTCACGTCTGAGTCTATTAAAAATTTTGCCAACTTTTTAACTGCAGAGTCATACTGGCGGATGGTGGAATCCCGTTTATCCGATTCTAGGAACAAGGTGTTTTGAGGATCAATATTGGCACCATGCATAGCCGCAAACTTCATAAAGTCCATAAAGTTAGGGCGCTCTGAATGTTTGAGAAAGCGTACACAACGCGTGTTTGTACTATCTGAGACAGAACCGGATTGGGTATCGGGTGAGGGTATAGTCTCAACTCTCGCAGGAGAGGATACCAGTTGCTCTTGGGCCAGTTGGGTGCGACCAAGGCTACTTGTCCCTTGAAGGATCTCAGTTTGTCTTGAACTTTCAGCAAAAGATTCACCGGGGGAAAGAGATAAATCTTTTCCCAGGTGTCCCAATTCTGTGACATGGCGTCTGTGGCGTAAGCCTGAGGGTCTAGATTGGGAGCCACATATACTCTCAATTTGTGGTTGGATTCCGTGGCGAAGAGGTCCACTTGGAGACCGGGAACCTGAGAGAGAATCCACCGAAATGACTTTAGATCGAGTGACCATTCCGATTCTAGAGGGGAGGTCCGGGACAGGGCGTCTGCCACTACATTCCGGACTCCCGCCAGGTGGACAGCTGAAAGATGCCAACGGTTCAAGGGTGCTAGGGAGAATATGGCTACTAGAACATGGTTCAGAGGCCCTGACTTTGACCCGCCTCTGTTGAGGCAGCGGACCACCACTTCGCTGTCGAGGACCAGACGAAGGTGTTGTTTCTTGGGAAGAGCGAGACGTTTCAGGGTTAGAAGAACTGCCATGGCCTCTAGCACATTGATGTGAAATTGGCAGAACAAGGGAGTCCAAAGACCTTGAACTTTCTTGAGCTGAGAATAGCCGCCCCAACCTGATAAGGATGCGTCCGTGTGAATGATTAATTTCGGAGGCGGAAATCGAAGGGGAACTGACTTTGACAGACTGTTTGCTCTTGTCCAAGGAAGAAGTCTTTCCCGTAGAATGGGAGGAAGGCAGACTTTCCTGTCCCGGAGCTTCCGGTTCGCCCTCGAACGCCAGACACGATTGATATCTTTCAATTTTGCCTTCAGAAGAAGATCCGTCACTGAGGCAAACTGAAGGGACCCCAGAATCCTCTCTTGGAGTCGTCTGGAACTTACTTTGTCTTTGAGAAAGCGTTTGGTGTTCCTTGCAATCTCTAACCTCTTGGGTCTGGGAAGACACAGAGTATGAGATATAAGATCCCATTGCAGGCCGAGCCATTGGAACTTCGATTTTGGAAGAAGACGGGACTTCTTGAAGTTGATCTGGAAGCCTAGAGATTGAAGATAATGGATGACTTTGTGAGTGGCTTTTAGGCAATTTTGGGAGGTGTCTGACCAAATGAGCCAGTCGTCCAGATAGGCTACTACTTGAATCCCTTGATTCCTGAGTTCCTGAACAGCGACTTCTGCTAACTTTGTGAAGATCCTTGGGGCGATGTTGAGCCCGAAGGGCATCACCTTGAAGGAGTAACTTTTGTCCCCTAAGCGAAAGCCTAGGTACGGACGGAAGTGTCTCGCTATCGGGACGTGATAATAGGCGTCTGTAAGATCGATAGAGGTGGTGACGGCCCCACGGGGAAGTAAGGTCCGCACCTGCGAGACGGTAAGCATTCGAAACTTGTCGCATTGAATGGACAAGTTGAGAAGGGATAGGTCTAGAATCACTCTTCTCTTGTCCGAATCCTTCTTCGGGACACTGAACAGCCGACCTTGAAACTTCAGGTGTTTCGTTTCTTGTATGGCGTTCTTTTGTAAAAGATCCTGGACAAATTCGACCAGGTCCGGAGTGGAATGTTGACGAAATTTGTTCGGAGGAGGAGGTCCTTGAATCCAACTCCACCCCAGTCCCTTGGAGATGATACTGAACGCCCAGGGACTGAACCTCCATTTGTTGCGGAAGGCATAGAGCCTCCCCCCTACCTGCTGCACCTCAGTATTGGTTTGAGGAGTTGCCTCCACGTCCGCCTCGGAAATTCTTTCCTCTGCGAAAGGCTCTTCCCCTTCCTTTGTTCTGGTTAGAACCACGGTGGTAGCCTCTACCTCTACCATAACTCTGGGAAGAGCTACGAGCCTCGTAAGACTGGTTAAAGGCAGGAGAAGTGGAGGAGGCACCAGAAAGCTGGCTCTTAGGGAGCAGAACGGTGACATAGTCATCCGAAGGAGCCTGAGAGGTGGAAGGCTGTGCAGGGACAACAGGAGATGGGGGAAGAGGCCGCCGGAAGTTGGACGAACCACTCTGCTGTTGCCTGAACTGGGTGGAGGTATATGGACGAAGCTTCTTCCTACCCCGGGCTTGATAATTTGCGGGGTCATATTTGCGTTTCGGGGTCAAACCCCAACGGGCTTTAAGGCTCTGATTAACTCTAGTGGCCTCCGCCAAGACTTCGTCTACGAGATCCTCGGGGAAGAGATTTGAACCCCAACAGGAGGACCGGATGAGCTTATTAGGTTCATGCCTAATCGTCGCCTCAGCTAGGACATGCTTGCGACATCTGCGTTTAGCAGTAGCGAAGTCATACAGGTCATAATATAAAGACTGTAATGTAGCCTTGTTGAGAGACTTAAAAATACTCTCTGTATCGTAAGTCAAGGCTATCGACTCCGTGGATGTGGCCAAGTTTAGAGTACGGCCCACACGTAGGCGGGAATCATATTCCTGTTTAATGAGGGATTCCGGGAGACGGGGAAGCCTCTCACTAAACAAAACTGAGGCACAGTCTGCTGCTAGCTTGCCAGAGGTAAAGGTGGTATGGACGTTGTCCCAACACTCAATGCCTGAAGGAAGAAGAAGGGAGATTGGATCCACCTCTCGGATGGGAGGCAAGGGCTTCTCCTCCAGAGCATATTGGAAGGCAAGCTCTGCCACCTTATTGACGCATGGAGTCAAGGTGTTCTTGTCCATTAAGAACATCGTAAAACAGCTTTTATAAGGCGTCAGCATGGTGTTAGTGCAGCCGATGTCGTTCAAAAATCTGGCCCAAACAGATTGGGCATGCTCTTTAGGGAAGATGACCGTCTCTTTGGGGACCTTGTCTAACCGAACTAAAGCTTCCTCGGTAAGCCTGGCATAACCATGAAATGGAAATGCCAGACCAGGAGGAAAGAATTCAAAGTCCTCTAGAGGACGAGTGCCAAGGCCCTCCAAAGTCAACATTCCGTCTGAGAACGGGGAATGAAGAGCCATACGCCAAGGGTTGTTCTTGGCAAACGGCGGGAGCTTAGAGGCATCCGGGATGAGAGAGCTTTGGACTCTCTCCGGAGCTCCTTGCTCTAAAGCCCCAAGTCTCTGACCGATGTTAGAGAACATCGTGTCCATCTTAGAATGCATCTCCGAAACCAACTTTGCTTGCATCTCCGACACGATGCGAAGCATGGCTGATTCGGAAAGGCCCGGGCTAGCAGCAGGAGGGGCGGAATGAACTCCCGGGTCGTGAGACTTAGAGGAGGAACCAGAGGCTTTTGATGACAGGTCTGTACCTTGTTTAGAGCTATGGGAAGTCTTGTGGGGCTTGCGAGCTTTGGGTAAGGTTCTTGATGTAGACTTATCCTTAGGGGGGACCGGGTATGATCGTTGAGACGAATCACGGTCCCCAGAAATTCCATGAAAAGAAGAGCGATCAGAAGAAGAAGAAAGAGCGGGGCTGAGGATAGGAATCTCAGCGCCGGAAGCACTTGCCTCACTTACCACCCTACCTGTATCCGGCTCGTCTAGTAACATTGGTTCGACGTCCAGGTTCATGGAGGCAACATTATCCTCCAGACCTCCGGGGGCGTCCGATGGATCTTGCTCTGGGTCGATGAGACCCGTTATGGTGGCATCAATGTGGGCAATGATGGGAGCTGCCACATGCCTAGCCACAGCGGCTGAAGACTTAGCGTTGGGGTAAACCATGGAGCAGTAGTCCTCAGATAGGACGTACGGCCGCTTAGACTTCACATTCCGGGCAAAACCACCAACCCACACCTTCAGTGTGGCCCGAGCCGCAGACTTTTGCTCCGGGGATGCCTGAAATAATAGTGGGAATTATAAAAGGGAAGACTCCCAATGGTCCTTCAAGACCATAGAGATCTTACTAATAGTAAAATAAGAAGGCAACATAGCCAACGGGACTCACCGAGTCAGATCCAAGGGTAGTGATGAGGTCGAAGCAAATCACACAGTTATCCGGGTGCCATACCACAACGTCTTCCAGTTGAACCCCACAAGGGGCATGAGATCGGCAGACGGAGTGGCCACAAGGCTGGTGCATAACAGCTGCACAGGCCGGCGTCAGACAATGCACCATCTATAAAAAGAATAGTATATGAGAAACTGTAATTCCCTTAAGTAGGGGCGGGTCCGGAGGACCCGGGCCTAACAAAGGTCTAACACAAGATTAGAGCTTAACTGTAATATTCTTAAGTAGGGGCGGGTCCGAAGGACCCGGGCCTA
>NC_090727.1:124554895-124557395 GCF_036898095.1 Palaemon carinicauda | reverse complement strand
TTTTGCTTCACAGAATTTTTTTTCTTTTGTTAATAGTGTTATTTTCATTAATTTCTGCTCAGTCGAGTACATCAGTCATTAATCAGAGCCTGCAAGAGGCCAAGTGGAAATGGAAGCTTTGATGTGGATATAGGTGGTAGTGATGCTAACTGATTGTGCTCTCAGTTCATTTGAGAGAGAGAGAGAGAGAGAGAGAGAGAGAGAGAGAGAGAGAGAGAGAGAGAGAGAGAGATTGTCGTAATATTTTAATGGCATCACTTCACAAATAATTATTGAGTTTTCAAGATATTATTTTTTTGGTAGTGGCTTTGTAATTTTCGTCTTTTCAATTCCGGTTATTTATGTGATTTGAAATGTCGAAATCGACTCTCTCTCTCTCTCTCTCTCTCTCTCTCTCTCTCTCTCTTTCTCTCTCTCTCTCTCTCTCTCTCTCTCTCTCTCTCTCTCTCTCTCCTTAACTAATGAAAATGGAACTTCAGGGAATTCATCTTTGATGAAGCTCAGAAGTGTATGGGATTGTCGTAGTTGTTCAGAATTCTATTAACATCTCTCAGTTCCAACTACGTATATTTTCTTTTTCTTTTTTCTTTTTCCTTGATGTCTCTTTGATTTTAATATTCGCTGAAGATACTGGAACATTAGATTTTTATGTCCTTCAAAGCATGCGAAAGACATCGCTCATGTCTGTTAACAGAGTGAGTACTCGTGAATAACATTTGGCTAGACCAAATTGAAGATCACATAGGCTAAGGTTGCAGCTTGGCTAGTAATAATGAAAGTAACGATAATGATAAGAAGAATAGTAAAGATAATGATAATATACTTCAAGGAAGGGATATGAAGATATGATTAATTGTCAGGCGTGGATTGAGTTAAGAATAAACTGTTGGACTATGCAATGTCTACCGATGACTCATCAGGTAGAACTATAGACCTATAGCTTAGGAGCGTTTGCTGATCAAGAACTCCCGTCCGACAAATTGCTAAGCAGGAACGTTTCCAATTGGAGCTCTATACGTGAAGGAAATGTATGCAACTCCCTTTGAGTAGTAGAATAGGAATTGCATTGAATTTTGGTTTGGTGTAATGGAAAATGATGTAATGTTTTTTGGGTGGGAGGTCACCGAGACCTCTATGATTGGCCATTAAGTTAAAGTCTCCCTTTAGCCGCCCTTATTTTGGCTCTATTTCAATTTAACATTTTATTTCTTATAATGGAATTTATGGGTATTTATTACAGAAAAAAGTGCTGAGGCATTGGTTTAGCAGCATTAAGAAAACTTGAATGAAATTTCTATCTTTATTGTTGTTCACTTACTTTTTAGAAGACCCAACTTTACGCTTATCATTGTTTAGTATAGCTTGATAGGCGAGGAACACGGGAGAGAGCTATTATCGATTTAACGTTTTGAATGTTTAAGATTTCTATTTTACAATGTACCAACGAAGTGAAATTAAAGTAAGCGATCTCCCCTACAAGAACGCCTAAACAATAAAAGCAACAAAGCTGAAGAACGGGCTATGGATATTTAGAACCAAGACATTTTTTTTTCCATTAGATAATGAGTAATCAGATCATGAATAGTCGTTGATAATATGCAGTGGATTATCTTCTCAGACGCGTTCATTGTTGACGAAATTATTCTCTTTGGGACTGCTTTCAAGAGGAGACGGATATAATGAAAGAAAAGTGCCCCTTTTCTCATATATCTTTTCCTCATACAATAGCACTGCTGTTTATATAACACTTAATGAAATGTATTTACGCTTATCTAAGAAAATCGACCTGTCTGAGGTGCCATATACTATCGGGGAAAGCCATGCGTTATATTCTGTACTAGTGTACACGACCCGTCAAAATGACGGCTAAATATTTAGATAGATTTTTTTCATATGTATTCAAGTAAGCAATTGGTTAAGAAATTGTTCACTCAAAATTAATATATATTATCTCTTATTCAGTTATAATGATACACAAGTTAAATTGTAATAGCAGAGATTGGACCATTTAAGCTTTTATCCCAAGTGCTTTTTTTCTTGGAAAAAAAAAAACAATGTTAGAGAACGTCTGTAAGCCTTTCATGTTTTTTGTTTTTTTTCGAAAATATTTGTATATTTTCCTTCGTTTTCCAAGATTTTATTTTAAAACTCTTATTCTGGTCGGTTTACCGATAGTTTCCATTAGTGACCAACAACTTTCTCTCGCCTTTTCTTCCTTTCATTTTCTCTGACGAAAAGAAGCCCATAATATATATTTTCATTTTAGGGAATTGAGGTGAAACGGTGCCCCGGGGGGGGGGGGAGGCTTTTTCAATTCAGTGATCACATCCGTCTTTGCATTATCTATTAGCTCCCAAAAAGTAGCTTCATGGAAACACTCTTGAAGGATGGTGTCTTGCGTCGAGATAGAAGATCGACTACATCTAGTGTTTACTTGAACGCCAGCCATTTTTTCATCACCACGCTGGCCTCTTGTGGGATTTAAGCCTGAGCGCTCATA
>NC_090727.1:124537395-124552395 GCF_036898095.1 Palaemon carinicauda | reverse complement strand
TATATAAGAAGTGTGTAATGATTTATAATTAAGTAATTAGTTTAAACTACCTGGATACTTTTCCAGTGAAGTTAATCTACTGTATTATTATATTTTTAATTACAACTTAAATTTCAAAGGTGAATAAGTTGTTTTCCTTTTTTAATCAATCTTGTTTTAGGATATTGCA
Organism: Palaemon carinicauda; assembly: GCF_036898095.1. Classification (NCBI taxonomy): domain Eukaryota; kingdom Metazoa; phylum Arthropoda; class Malacostraca; order Decapoda; family Palaemonidae; genus Palaemon; species Palaemon carinicauda. The sequence continues at coordinate 124,552,226 of NC_090727.1, read as the reverse complement.
GTTAGTCTGCATTTTTTGAGACAATAAACCATCATTTTTTCCAAAAATAAAAACTTTGAAAATATTAAAAATTGTTCACTTTGTATGGTCAGGGAACATCCATCTTCCATGCAATCTAAGTTAGTATGACATGAATTTAGTTTTTGACTGTTTCGTCAATAAGGTTTTCTCTAGGGCTCCATCTTTTTTTTTTTTTTTTTTTTTTCTATTTCTGCCAAGGATTGGGAAGCTGATTAAGAATTATGATTCTTTAAGGAATGTAACTTGAAATTTTCGGGCCTTCGATGTAAATGACCTCATGCGTTATTACATTGGCCTTGGAGTGTCCTGTCTTTAACATTTGTCTTTATCAATATGAAATGGAAATTTAATTATATCATCACTGATGTGCAAGCAGTACGTCAATTACCAAAAAAGGTTATTAGAATAATAGTGGGCTAATTTCGTGAATTTTTTTTAATGTGTGGTAGAAAACTAATATTTTCGTTCACTTTATCGTAAAATAAAGTCTTTAGATAATTAAATAAAACAAATTGCTCTGAAGGAGGACTTTCCTAGCGTATAAGTTACTCTCTCTCTCTCTCTCTCTCTCTCTCTCTCTCTCTCTCTCTCTCTCTCTCTCTCTCTCTCTCTCTCTCTATGCCATCAATCTGAAAGACCAGTGTTCGATTTTAGTACTGATCTATAAGGATCGAAACTACTCGTCCTTGAATCCAGTATGCTCAGGCTAACCTCAGATGGAAATTAAGTACTTGGTTGTTTTTCAAAGATTGAGAGGCTCAAGTAAGATGAAGATATAGAGAAATAAGCTAAAATCCACAGCACTTTATTAAAAGATATAAAGAAATAAGCGGAAAAGATGTGTTTATTGTCCGTTCAAAATGGGAGGAATAAGACACAATAATTTGCACTCAACCGGATTGTCGAATAATAAGTTGCAAGTGAAAAATCATATTCAAGTTCCCTAAACTTTTCTCTTCTATCAATTTAAAACTACCAATGCTCTCTCTCTCTCTCTCTCTCTCTCTCTCTCTCTCTCTCTCTCTCTCTCTCTCCTCTCTCTCTCTCTCTCTCTCTCAGGAAATTTCCTTTGAAGTCTATCAAGTGGTTAGAATCTACCCCCACTACGTCGTTCTATGTGCAGTATATTATAGAACCTATTTTCCTGTAGACATATATTTCTTGTACACCTTTTTTCTAGGAACAAATATTTGCTCTAACCCCATATTTGGAGCCTCCCATCAAGTCAGTAGACTTTGCACTGCCCTAATCGTTTACTCAGTGAAATTGCCATCGTATATCATGTCCCCATTTCCTGAATAGTTTATCTTCTTTGTTGCTTCGACCTTCAAAAGAATTTCGTCCCTAATATTCCTCTGACTGATTTTATTGTTTTGTTATATAAAGATAATTTCTAATCTCAGTCGACCTTATAATTAGCCCCGGAGTTTGCTATTAGGAAATCTTATCCTCGATTCTTCTATTTTTGCTCTGTAAACGTATTTGAATAATTTGCCTAAGATAGAAAATTCAAATGGTAGATATACAATTGATATTATGTGAAGTAGATCTTGAAAGTCACGATTTTTATCCCTCCACCTCTTGCGAAGTTACATTTGAGGACATTTTAATGTTGGTGCTATCCATGTCCCTTTCGTATCTACGATTAGAGCAGCGAAGTTTCCTTGTCAAAGTATCTTGAAGGAACAAAATTCGCTTTCGCGAACGAAACATTTCTATTTCTGGATTTTCAGCTCAACTCGTCAAGTACTTTTTTTTCAACAAAATTTTGCCTTTTACATAGTTGGGAATTAATTACTCAAGCAAAGATATAAATAACAAGAGCAATCAGAGATTTCAGATCTCAGCCAATGATTATTGTCATAATTTTAATTAAGTCTACGGACCAAGCTTCCCCCTTTTCATATGTTGACTGTGAATGAATTTACTGAATAATAAAAGCAACCAGAATCGCGATCTGAATCCGGATTACCTCCAAAATTTAATGGATTCTTCCTGAGCATAATACCTATAAGTTATTAAAATTTGGTGAAAATCCGGCAAGAAGCTTTTAAGTAATCCTGCTAACAAACAAATAAACAGATAAATGATTAATTAAGTAGATAAACGCAGGTCATTTTATAACCTTAAGGGGAGGCAATAATAAAGATTTTCATTATGCATTAAATGCGAATCATTAAGAGAAACCATTAGAATTTTCGTGTCAACGTTTTTCATGTATAAAAATTAAATGTGTCTAATTTCATATAAATTTACATAATAATATCCGAAATTTTCAGTTGAAAAAATTATTCCGACTTGAACGTTCCAAAATCCTCTCCGTCTTCAGGGATATGATATGATGATTAAATCCTCTTTTCTTTACTGCGTTTCATTCTACCTTGAGGCGTCAGTGACCCTGGCAGTTATGACGCCGCCTAGTGTCAATGACCTTTGTGGTTGCGACGCTAGGCAACTTAATCAATCTTTAAATATGATCATTTGATAAAACCCCTGATATAGGGTCTCTCTCTCTCTCTCTCTCTCTCTCTCTCTCTCTCTCTCTCTCTCTCTCTCTCTCACACACACACGGGAGATAAAAACATGATTTTTACTAAGTGGGGGTCTAAATTATTCAGTCAGGACTTGCTGTTCCTAAATACAAATTTCTTCTTATCAACAATCATATAAGTGATGATAATATATCTCTCTCTTTAGACAAGTTCATGACAAGAATAATGGCATCCCTGATACTTTTTTTCCTGGAGTAAACTAGAAACGGCTATATGTGTTGTACATAAACAAATAGTTTTATTGTAAATAGATATTTTTGCTATTTCCTATTATTTGATAGCAAATAGCCATGAAAAGTAAATTTTAAACATGCACAATCACGCGTATATATATATATATATATATATATATATATATATATATATATATATATATATATATATATATACACACACATTTTAATTTAAAATAATATGCACATGCTTATATGTGTATGTGTAATTGTTCAGTGGCCACTTTCCTATTGGTAAGGGTAGAAAAGACTCTTTACCTATATCTATCTATATCTATATATCTATCTATATGTCTATCTATATATCTACCTATCTATCTATCTATCTTTGTATCTCTCTATATATCAATCTATCCATCTCTACCTATCTATCTATCTATCTCTACCTATCTATCTCTCTATCTATGTGTGTATCTCTCTATCTATTTATCTATCTCTACAAATCTATCTTTTTATCTCTCCATCTGTTCATCTATCTATCTATCACCTATCTATTTATCTCTATTTTATATCCATCTATCTCTCTCTATCTATCAATGTGTTTATCTATCTATCTATCTCTACCTATCTATCTATCTGTGCATATATCTATCTATCTATCTATCGATCTATCTATATCTATCTATCTATATATATATATATCTATCTGTGTATCGATATAATCTATCTATCTATATATCTATCTGTATATCTATATATCTATCTATCTCTATCTAAAAATCTCTCTATATATCTCTACCCATCTACATATCTATCTAGCTATCTATCTCTCTATCTATATATCTGTGTATATATGCATCTATCTATCTGCCTATCTATCTATATCTATCTATATATCTATCTATTCTTCTATCTATCTTTGTATCTCTCTCTCTCTATCTATCTATCAAATTCTACCTATCTATCAAATTCTACCTATCTATCTATCTATCTATCTATCTATCTCTACCTATCCATCTATCTCTACCTATCCATCTATCTATCTACCTGTGTATCTCTCTATCTATCTGTCTATCTTTGTATATAACTATCTACATATCTATCTATCTATCTATATATTTATCTGTGCATTTATCTATCTATTTACCTATCTATCAATATCTATATCTCTATCTTTCTATCTATGTATATATCAATCTGTCTATCTATCTATCTATCTATCTATATGTGTATCTATCTTTATCTATCCATCAGTCTATCTATCTATCTATCTATCTATCTATCTATATTTATATGTGTATCTATCTTTATCTATCTATCTGTCTATATAACTATCTATCTATCTATCTATCTGTGCATTTATCTATCTACCTATCTATCTCTCTATATATCTTTTTATCTCTATCTATCTATTTATCTCTACCTATCTATCTATCTGTGTATAAATCCATCTATATATATATATATATATATATATATATATATATATATATATCTTCCTACCTATAAATCTATCTATCTATCTATCAATCTATCTATGTATATATCTATCTATCTATCTCTACCTATCTGTCTATCTATGTATCTGTGCATCTATCTATTTTTCTGTTTTTCTCTCTATCTCTATCTATCTATCTATCCATCTATAAATCTGTGCATCTATCTATCTACCTATCTATCTATATCTATCTATCTATCTATCTATCTATAGATCTCTTCCTATCTATCTATCTATCTCTATCAATCTATCTATCTCTACCTATCTTTCTATATATGTATATATCTATCTATCTGTCTATCTATCTTTGTATCTATCTATCTATCTATATCTATATGTGTATCTATCTTTATCTATCTATCAGTCTCTATCTAACTATCTATCTATCTACCTGTGCACCCATCTATCTATCTACCTATCTACCTCTCCCTCTATATATATCTTTATATCTCTATCTATTTATCTATCTATCTCTACCTATCTATCTATCTGTGTATACATCCATCTAAATATATATATATATATATATATATATATATATGTATGTATATATATATATATATATATATATATATATATATATATATATATATATATATATATATACTGTATATATATATATATATATATATATCTTCCTACCTATCTATCTATCTATCTATCTCTACTTATCTGTCTATCTATGTATCTGTGCATCTATCTATCTATCTATCTATCTATTTTTCTTTCTATCTCTCTATCTCTATCTATCTATCTGTCTTTGTTTCTATCTATCTATGTATCTATTAATCTCTACATATATTTCTATCTATCTATCCATCTATAAATCTGTACATCTATCTATCTATCTACCTATCTATCTATATCTTTCTATCTATCTATATATCTATCTATAGATCTCTTCCTATCTATCTATCTATCTTTATATATCTATCTATCTATCTCTCCATCTGTTCATCTATCTATCTATCACCTATCTATTTATCTCTATCTATATATCCATCTATCTCTCTCTATCTATCAATGTGTTTATCTATCTATCTATCTTTACCTATCTATCTATCTGTGCATATATCTAGCTATCTATCTATCGATCTATCTATATCTATATATATTTATATATATATATATATATATATATATATCTCTGTATCTATATAATCTATCTATCTATATATCTATCTGTATATCTATATATCTATCTATCTCTATCTAAAAATCTCTCTATATATTTCTACCCATCTATATATCTATCTAGCTATCTTTCTCTCTATCTATATATCTGTGTATATATGCATCTATATATCTGCCTATCTATCTATATCTATCTATATATCTATCTATTCATCTATCTATCTTTGTATCTCTCTCTCTCTATCTATCTATCAAATTCTACCTATCTATCATTTTCTACCTGTCTATCTAGTTATCTATCTATCTATCTATCTATCTATCACTACCTATCCATCTATCTATCTACCTGTGTATCTCTCTATCTATCTGTCTATCTTTGTATATAACTATCTACATATCTATATATCTATCTATATATCTATCTGTGCATTTATCTATCTATTTACCTATCTATCTATATATATATCTCTCCATCTTTCTATCTATGTATATATCAGTCTGTCTATCTATCTATCTATCTATCTGTGTATCTATCTTTATCTATCCATCAGACTATCTATCTATCTATCTATCTATATTTATATGTGTATCTATCTTTATCTATCTATCTGTCTATATAACTATCTATCTATCTATCTACCTATCTATCTCTCTATATATCTTTTTTATCTCTATCTATCTATTTATCTCTACCTATCTATCTATCTGTGTATAAATCCATCTATATATATATATATATGTATATATATATATATATATATATATATATATATATATATATATATATATATATATATATCTTCCTACCTATAAATCTATCTATCTATCTATCTATGTATATATCTATCTATCTATCTCTACATATCTGTCTATCTATGTATCTGTGCATCTATCTATCTATTTTTCTGTTTATCTCTCTATCTCTATCTATCTATCTATCCATCTATAAATCTGTGGATCTATCTATCTACCTATTTATCTATATCTATCTATATGTCTATCTATCTATAGATCTCTTCCTATCTCTCTATCTATCTCTATCAATCTATCTATCTCTACCTATCTTTCTATATATGTATATATCCATTTATCTGTCTATCTATCTTTGTATCTATCTATCTATCTATATCTATATGTGTATCTATCTTTATCTATCTATCAGTCTCTATCTAACTATCTATCTATCTATCTGTTCACCCATCTATCTATCTACCTATCTACCTCTCCCTCTATATATATCTTTATATCTCTATCTATTTATCTATCTATCTCTACCTATCTATCTATCTGTGTATACATCCATCTATATGTATATATATATATATATATATATATATATATATGTATATATATATATATATATATGTATATATATATATATATATATATATATATATATATACATATATACAGTATATATATATATATATATATATATATATATATATATATATATATATATCTTCCTACCTATCTATCTATCTATCTATCTCTACATATCTGTCTATTTATATATATGTGCATCTATCTATCTATCTATCTATTTTTCTGTCTATCTCTCTATCTCTATCTATCTATCTGTCTTTGTTTCTATCTATCTATGTATCTATCAATCTCTACATATATTTCTATCTATCTATTCATCTATAAATCTGTGCATCTATCTATCTATCTACCTATCTATCTATATCTTTCTATCTATTTATATATCTATCTATAGATCTCTTCCTATTTATCTATCTATCTCTATATATCTATCTATCTATCTCTACTTATCTATCTATATTTATATATGTCTATCTATCTCTATGTATCAATCTATCTACCTCTATCTTTCTATCTATCTATCTATCTAACACTTCCTATCTCTATTTTTATCTATCTATCTATATATCTATCTATCTGTGTTTCTATCTGCCTATCTATCTATATCTATCTTTTTATCTATCTATCTGCCTATCTATCTATCTATCTCTACCTTTCTAACTATCTATCTCTAACTATTTATCCCTATATATATCTTTCTATCTATATATCTCCACCTATCTATCTATCTATCTCTAACTATCTATCTTTATGTATCTAAATATCTGTGTATCTATCTATATATCTAATTGTAGTGATAATAATGAGAAAAAGTAATGAAAATAATAATAATAATAATAATAATAATAATAATGGAAGGGTAACAGATCAGATTTGACCTGGAACAACTATACTCAGCTTCGAGCTTTTGCTCAGAGAGTTTATGCCGCAACTGAAAAGGAGTACAATTTAATCATAAAGGAAACCCTCTCTGGTACAACTCAGGAACATAAATGGTGGTCTACCCTTAAATCTGCACTCTTTGGTGTAGATGCAACAGTTCCTCCTTTACTTAAACCAGATGGCTCCGTCACTCACTGTCCAAAGGAAAAGGCAACCCTTTTGGCTGATGTTTTTGACAGTAAACAGAGTAATGAAAAACTTGAACTTCCTCATTCCTGTTTTCCTGAGGCTAAACTAACTAGTTTAGCTTTTCGATCTCGTGAGATTAAAGCTCTGTTGATGGACCTTGATGCTTATGGAGGTGTAGACCCAAATGGTATTTTTCCTTTGTTTTTTATAAAGACAGCAGATTTCTTAGCTCCAAAGTTATCTGTTATTTTACGCAAGTTAGCAAGAAGAGGAGCTTTTAGCACTTGTTGGAGAATTGGTAATGTTACTCCTCTATGTAAATGTGTTTGTGGTAGCTCAAATCCCACTGATTACCGCCCAATTTCCATAACTCCCATATTATCTAAAGTTTTTGAACGTCTTCTGGCAAAACGTCTTAATAGGTTTGCTGAAGGTAATCATCTATTCCCTAGTTTGCAATTTGGTTTTCGGAAAGGCCTTGGAGCATGTGATGCCCTTCTTACAATCTCCAATGCAGTACAGAAATCCCTTGATTGTGGTCGGGAAGTTCGTATGATTGGCCTTGATTTTAGTGCTGCCTTTGACCGTGTTAATCATGAGGCCCTTGTTTTCAAACTGAAACAGTTGGGAGTGGGTGGGTCGTTTCTTAGCATTATTATTGATTTTTTAAGTAGTAGATCTCAAAGAGTTGTTGTTGATGGGCACCATAGTGAGTATAGGAATGTGATATCCGGTGTTCCACAGGGTAGTGTTCTTGGCCCATTACTTTTCATACTATATACACATGACATGTGGTTTGGCCTAGAAAATAAGCTTGTTGCATATGCAGATGATGCTACTCTCTTTGCATCAATTCCATCCCCTGAATGTAGATCTGGGGTTGGTGAATCCCTTAATAGAGATTTAGCTAAAATTAGTGCATGGTGCAAATTATGGGGTATGAAGTTGAATCCTAACAAAACTCAAAGTATGATTGTAAGTAGGTCAAGGACGGTGGCTCCTCAACATCCGGATCTCAGTATTGATAATGTTTCTTTAAATTTGTATGACTCTTTCAAAATTTTAGGCGTGATTCTTGACAGCAAATTTACTTTTGAGAAACATATAAGGTCTGTGTCTTCTTCAATTGCACAAAAAATTGGCTTATTGAGAAAGTCTTTTAAGATATTCGGTGATCAATCTATTCTGAAGAAATGTTTTAATTCTTTTATTCTACCTTGTTTTGAGTATTGTTCTCCTGTCTGGTCTTCAGCTGCTGATTCTCATCTTAATTTGTTGGACAGAAACTTACGGTCTATTAAATTTCTTATTCCTGATCTAGATATTAATCTCTGGCACCGTCGATCAATTAGTTCATTATGCATGTTGCATAAGATTTTTCATTCTGACCATCCTTTACATTCAGATCTCCCTGGACAATTCTATCCTGTTCGTAATACTAGGCAGGCAGTTAATTCTAATAGCCAGGCCTTCTCCATCATAAGACTCAATACTACGCAGTACTCTAGAAGTTTTATTCCAGCTGTTACCAAGTTGTGGAATGATCTTCCTAATCGGGTTGTTGAATCAGTAGAACTTCAAAAGTTCAAAATTGGAGCAAATGCTTTTTTGTTGACCAGGCGGACATGAGTCTTTTTATAGTTTATATATGACATATTTGTTGTTGACGTTGTTAATAGTTTATATATGATATCTCTTTTGACATTACTTTTTTTTAGAATGATTTATTGTTAATTTGTTCTCTTCAGTTATTTATTTCCTTATTTCCTTTCCTCACTGGGCTATTTTTCCCTGTTGGAGCCCCTGGGCTTATAGCATCTTGCTTTTCCAATTAGGGTTGTAGCTTGGATAGTAATAATAATAATAATAATAATAATAATACGCCATATAAAATCACTATAAGAAAGAATCTAGCTATTGACTGAATAGCTATGATTATGGATTTATATATTTTTTTTTACGAAAACGGCAATATATATGTGTTGGAGAGTGTCGTATATATTATATATATACCACACGCACACACACGTATATATTGACCACTGATATCGCGATGATGAAAGCATCAGGTGTTCCAAGGCGGTGCACCAATCCAAGTCCTGAACATACCCAACGCTGCTTAACTCCGCTGATCGGACGAGAACGACGATTCCATATGGCTACCAGTGTCCCAAGAAATTTTGACTTGGAACTTCTATTTATATCTCATTTTTTTCTTCCTCGCCGATAAAAGAAAGAAATTACATTTCATTATTATTATTATTATTATTATTATTATTATTATTATTATCATTATTATTATTAATTTCTTTCCTCATTAATTGGATTTCGTTAAAGGGCCGAAACACAGACAATATGAATTCATATTATGTTACAAATGTGTATGGAACGTGCGTACAATTGAATAATATATACCTATCTATCTATCTATCTATCTCTATGTATCTATATATCTATCTATCTATCTATTTATCTTTGTATCTATCCAACTCTCTATCTATCTGTACCTACCTATCTATCTATCTATCTATATATCTGTGCATCTATCTATCTATTTATATATATATATATATATATATATATCTATCTATCTATCTCTGCATATCTATCTATATCTCTCTCTCTCTCTCTCTCTCTCTCTCTCTCTCTCTCTCTGCCAATCTATCTATCTATCTCTACCTATCTATCTATCTATCTATCTATCTGTGCATATATCTTTTTATCTATCTATCTTTCTGTGTATCTATCTACCTATCTCTATCTAAAAACCTATCTATCTATATCTACCTATCTATATATATATATATATATATATATATATATATATATAACTCCATCTATCTATCTATCTCTCTATCTATGTATATATCTATCTATCTATCTCTACATAACTATATATCTATATACATGTGCATCTATCTATCTCTACCAACCTATCTATCTATCTATCTCTACATATCTATCTATCTATCCATCTATCTATGTATCTATGTATATATCTTTCTATCTATCTCTATCCATCAATCTATCTATCTATCTATCTATAGATCTATCTATCTATCTCTATCTATATATATGTCTATCTATGTATCTATCTATCTATCTGTCTATCTGCCCATCTATCTATATCTAACCATCTATATATATGAGCATCTATGTTTCTACATATCTATATATCTATATTTATCTATCTATATGTGTATCTATCTATCTATCTATATATCTATCTATCTTTGTATCTATATATCTATCTATCTATCTCTACCTATCTATCTATCTATCTACCTATCTATATCTGTCTATCTATCTTTTTATCTGTTTATCTATATATCTATCTATCTATCTGTGTATCTATCTACCTATCTCTATCTTTCTATATCCACCTATCTATCTCACCTATCTATCTATCTATCTCTACATATCTATCTCTATCTACCTAAATATCTATCTTTGTATCTATCTATCTATCTATCTGTGTATCTATATATTTATTTGTCTATCTATCTCTACCTATCTATCTATCTATCTTTGTATAAATCTAACTATCTAATTATTGATATCTAACTATCTGTCTATCTGTGCATCTATCTATCTATCTATCTACATATCTATCTTTGTATATATCTATCTATCTATCTCTATCTATCTATTTATCTATCTATCATTCTATCCGTGCATCTATCTATCTATCTACCTATCTATCTATCTATTTCTACCTATCTATCTATCATTCTATGAGTGCATCTATCTATCTATCTACCTATCTATCTATCTATCTCTCTATTTCTACCTATCTATCTATCTATTTGTGTATCTATATATCTATTTATCTATCTATCTGTGCATATATCTATCTATCTAGCTAGCCAGCTATATATCTATCTATCTATCTATCCATCTTTGCATATACCTATCTATCTATCTATAATATGTGCGTTTTTATCTATCTTTTTATAAATCAATCTATCTATCTATCTGTACCTATCTCTTTATCTATCTATCTCAGTTGTGTATATCTCTCTATCTATCTCTACCTATCCATCTTTCTATCTACCTGTGTATCTCTCTATCTATCTGTCTATCTATTTTTTATATAACTATCTACATATCTATCTATCTATCTTTACCTATCTATCTATCTATTTTTACATTTCTATCTATCTATATATCTATGTGTGCATTTATCTATCTATCTACCTGTCTGTCTATATCTATCTCTCTATCTTTCTATCTATCTATATATCAATATTTCTATCTATCTATCTGTGTAACTATCTATTTATCTATTTATCGATATGTGTATCTATCTTTATCTATCTATCTGTCTATCTATCTATTTTTATATCTATCTGTCTATCAATTATCTCTACCTATTTTTCTATCTATCTATCTCTATCTATCTATAAATCTGTGCATCTATCTATATACCTATCTCTCTCTCTCTCTCTCTCTCTCTCTCTCTCTCTCTCTATATATATATATATATATATATATATATATATATATATATATATATATATCTACCTATCTATATCTATCTCTCTCTCTCTCTCTCTCTCTCTCTCTCTCTCTCTCTCTCTCTCTCTCTCTCTCTCTCTCTCTATATATATATATATATATATATATATATATCTTCCTACCTATATATCTATTTATCTATCGATACATGTATATATCTATCTATCTTTCTCTACCTATCTGTCTATCTATGTATCTGTGCATCTATCTATCTATCTATCTTTTTATCTGTCTATCTCTCTATCTCTATCTATCTATCCATCTATATATCTATTTATATTTCTCTATCTGTCTATCTATCTGTCTTTGTATCTATCTATCTATCTATCTCTACATATCTTTCTATCTATCTATCCATCCATAAATCTGTGCATCTATCTGTCTATCTACCTATCTATCTATATCTATCTATCTATCTATAGAACTCTTCCTATCTATCCATCTATCTATAACTATCTATCAATCTATCTATCTCTACCTATCTATTTATCTATCTATCTTTGCATCTATATATCTATCTATCTCTACTTATCTCTCTATATATCTATCTATCTATGTATTAATCCATCTATCTCTATCTTCCTATCTATCTATCTAACACTACCTATATATATATCTATCTATATATCTATCTATCTATCTATCTATATATATATATATATATATATATATATATATATATATGTATATATATATATCTACCCATCTATCTATATCTATCTTTCTATCTATCTATCTCTACATCTATCCATCTATCTACCTATCTATCTATCTATCTTCTATCTATCTCTACCTACCTATCTATCTATCTATCTTTGTATATTTCTATCTATATCTATATATCTATCTCTACCTATCTATCTATCTATCAATTTATCTGTCTAAATATCTCTATATATATTTCTATACATCTATCTATATATCCCTAACTATCTATCTATCTATCTCTAACTATCTATCTTTATATATCTATCTCTCTGTGTATCTATCTATCTATCTATCAATCTATCTATCTCTATCTATCTATCTATATATCTATCTCTACCTATCTATCTCTCTATCTATCAGTGCATCTATCTATCTATCTACCTATCCATATATCTATCTCTACCTATCTATTTATCTATCTATCTATCTATCTATCTTTGTATATATCAATCTATCTATATCTACCTATCTATATATCTATTTGTCTATCTATCTGAGCATCTATCTATCTATCTCACTATCTCTCTATCTATGTACATGTGTATCAGCCGATATATTTTAATGATTTTATTTTTAACTGAAGTGATAATGAACATTTTAACGAAGATATAGACTTGCTCTCATATGAATAATATCTTAATTGATTTAAAATTAATAATAATAATAATAATAATAATAATAATAATAATAATAACTGAAATTGTAGGGATAATAATGAGAAAAGGTAATAATAATAATAATAATAATAATAATAATAATAATAATAATAATAATAATAATAATAATTACTAGATACGCCATATAAAAATCACTATAAGAAAGAATCTAGCTATTGACAGAATAGCTATGATTATGGATTTATATATTATGTTTTTTTTTTTTTTTTACGAAAACGGCAATATATATGTGTGGGAGAGTGTCGTATTTATTATATATATACCACACGCACAAGCACGTATATATTGACCACTGAAATCGCGATGATGAAAGCATCAGGTGTTCCAAGGCGGTGCACCAATCCAAGTCCTGAACATACCCAACGCTGCTTAACTCCGCTGATCGGACGAGAACGACGATTCCATATGGCTACCAGTGTCCCAAGAAATTTTGACTTGGAACTTCTATTTATATCTCATTTTTTTCTTCCTCGCCGATAAAAGAAAGAAATTACATTTCATTATTATTATTATTATTATTATTATTATTATCATTATTATTATTAATTTCTTTCCTCATTAATTGGATTTCGTTAAAGGGCCGAAACACACAGACAATATGAATTCATATTATGTTACAAATGTGTATGGAACGTGCGTACAATTGAATAATATATACCTATCTATCTATCTATCTCTATGTATCTATATATCTACCTATCTATCTATTTATCTTTGTATCTATCTAACTATCTATCTATCTATCTATATAAAGGGGTAAAAATGGGAAAGGTGACTGGTATGGCGACGGAGAAAAAGGCCCCGGTGGGGAGACTCCTCTGTAGGTCCACGAAAAGGAAATTTGTTAATAGACAGTCTATCGAGTAAAAGAGAAAGTGTTATAACAGCGAGTTCCAGGGAAGTAGGAGATCGTGAGAACGAATGAAAAGCGATTTAGTCGGAGGCAGAAGAAGCGCGTAAACTATCCCGAGCAACAGGTTAAGCAGGAGAGAGAGAGAGAGAGAGAGAGAGAGAGAGAGAGAGAGAGAGAGAGAGAGAGAGAGAGTGCTAGCTGATGGGGGAGGGAGCTAGCAAAAAGTCGGAAGGAATCGTAATCGTAATAGTAATAAAATGAATTATTTAAAAGACAGAGTTAATGATGAGAATAAAGAAA
>NC_090727.1:124529895-124532395 GCF_036898095.1 Palaemon carinicauda | reverse complement strand
CGACAGCAAATTTACTTTTGAGAAACATATTAGGTCTGTGTCTTCTTCAATTGCACAATAAATAGACTTATTGAGAAAGTCTTTCAAGATTTTCGGTGATCAATCTATTCTGAAGAAGTGTTTTAATTCTTTCATTCTACCTTGTTTTGAGTATTGTTCTCCTGTCTGGTCTTCAGCTGCTTATTCTCATCTTAATTTGTTGGACAGAAACTTACGATCTATTAAATTTCTTATTCCTGATCTAGATATTAATCTCTGGCACCGTCGTTCAATTAGTTCATTATGCATGTTGCATAAAATTTTTCATAACTGACCATCCTTTACATTCAGATCTCCCTGGACAATTCTATCCTGTTCGTAATACTAGGCAGGCAGTTAATTCTAATGGCCAGGCCTTCTCCATCATGAGGCTCAATACTACGCAGTACTCTAGAAGTTTTATTCCAGCTGTTACCAAGTTGTGGAATGATCTTCCTAATCGGGTAGTTGAATCAGTAGAACTTCAAAAGTTTAACGTTGGAGCAAATGCTTTTTTGTTGACCAGGCAGACATGAGTCTTTTTATAGTTTATTTATGACATATTTGTTTTTGATATTGTTAATAGTTTATATATTACATGTCTGTTTTGACGTTGTTACTTTTTTTAGAATGATTTAATTGATAATTTGTTCTCTTCATTTACTTATTTCCTTATTTCCTCTCTTCACTGGGCTATTTTTCCCTGTTGGAGCCCCTGGGCTTATAGCATCTTGCTTTTCACCCTAGGGTTGTAGCTTGGATAGTAATAATATTAATAATCCATCGTAACTACCAATTCATATGTATACACAAACTACAATGGACTCATCTTTTTCTAAGTTGGAAATAGTAAATGACATTTGAAGGTATTATCCATAACAAGAGCTAAGAATAATGACTTGTAGCCTCCTTATTTGCTTTCCTCACTAGGCTATTTTCTCCTTTTGGAGCCCTCGGACTTACAGCATTCTGCTTTTCCAACTAGGTTGTTAGCTTAGCAAGTAATAATAATAATAATAATAATAATAATAATAATAATAATAATGATAATAATAATAATAATAATAACAATGGCGTTCCAATGCGTAGTAATTAGCAGTTCAACTCCCATTATTAACATCTCATGATATCATTTCTTTGTGGAAATTGAATATATGTTAACATTCAATACATTTTCATATTGTTGCAACAGCTCTTTTCATATACTTTTCTTCAAATCATTGATCACTGATTTATAGCATATAATAATTTCTATGAAATTACGTTGCCTAATAACTGGTGCTGCTTCGTACTGTCGAGCCATCAGTTTATAAAGAATGCCATTTCAACTTCGTCATTTCAGTTTGTTCTTATTACAATATAAAACACTTTATCTGCATCAATCATACTAAGAGCATTGCTTTCTATGATTGTAAAGTCGTGTCGAATAACAAAATATGTAAACAAAGATGGGAGTAATTGGAAAAGCAAACGAAGGCTGCTTAGACCTTCTGTCTTTGCCATGGCCTTACATAACCTCCTGTAATGAAGGTAAGTGACCGAATTAAATCTTTAACACGATCCTCATAAACATGCAATGCTGCTAATTAAGAGTTGGCCTTATTAAACCCATTACGCTGACAGAGCTTCATTTCGTGGCTTAGTTTCTGATATGGCGGATTTCCTGTGATTCCATTTGAGGTCAGAGTTGGTCTTTTCATAATTGATAAGAGAATAATAATTGGCTTTAATGTGAAGTTCATTTTATTTCTCTTCATCATTTCTAAAGTTTTTTCTTAAGTTTATATATGGAAGATCTATTTTGATATTGCTACTGTTCTTAAAATGTTTTATTTTAATTGTTCATTACTTCTCTTTTAGTTTATTTATTTCCTTGTTTCCTTTCCTCACCGGGCTATTTTTCCCTGTTGGATTTCCTGGGCATATAGGATCTTGCTTTTACAACTAGGTTTGTAGTTTAGCTAATAATAATAATAATAATAATAATAATAATAATAATAATAATAATAATAATAATAATGATAATAATAATAATAATCATTTGGCCATTTTTCTTGTCACTTTCTTACTTTAACGGCCAAATCGTGCAATGGAATAATTCATCAGCAAAATTTAGACTTTAATATCTACTTCATATACTTGAAAAATCACTCACTCGTCAATACATATAAGTTTCTCGTACCCATCCTTGTCCACAATTCTTTCAGGACATTTGTTCAACTTCTTGGAATTTTCAATCTTTTAGTAAGTGTTTCTAATAGGTAAGAACTTCTCACCTATTAGAACTTCTTCATGCGTTCTCATTTTCACAAATATATCATCCTCCATTCATGCTAAATTAACCAAGTTCAAGATTGTACCACAACGTGTTTCACACACACACACACACACACACACACACACACACACACACACACTCGTATATTGTAACAGTGTTTTCTTCTTTATTGTATATCTTGTTCTACGCCTCTGTTAACAGAAC
>NC_090727.1:124522395-124524895 GCF_036898095.1 Palaemon carinicauda | reverse complement strand
AAGGTTAGAGGGGCACTGGGAAAGATGAAAAATGGTAAAGCTGTGGGACCAGATGGCATACCTGCAGAAGCCTGGAAGGCTCTTGATGAGGAAGGAATTGACATATTGTGGCAGTTAATGAAAAAGATTATGGAAAGTGAGACAATACCCGAAAAATGGTGGGAAAGTATATTAATCCCAATATTCAAAGAGAAAGGGGACATACAGTGTTGTGAAAATTATAGAGGAATAAAACTCATGTCACATACACTGAAGGTATTTGAAAGAATTATGGATGAAAGATTACGGCAGCAAGTTTCCATCGGTAGACAGCAACTAGGATTCATGAAGGGGCTTAGTACTGTGGATGGTATTTTCGCTTTGAGACAAATTATGGAAAAGTACAGAGAGAAGCAAAAGGTCTTGCATATGGCCTTTATAGACCTAGAGAAGGCATATGACAGAGTACCACGACAGGAAATATGGAGATGTCTCAGGGAGAGAGGAGTGATGGAGAAGTATGTCAGAATGATCAGGGAGATGTATAGAAATGTAAAGACCAGCGTCAGATCTACAGTTGGAAGAACAGAAAATTTCCAAGTTGGAGTCGGGCTACATCAGGGATCTGCTCTAAGCCCACTCCTGTTTAACATCGTCTTGGATGTGTTAACAGAGGATGTCAGGGAGGAGCCACCATGGTGTCTGCTCTATTCAGATGATATAGTCTTGGTAGCCGAGAACAGGGAAGAACTGGAGGGGAAACTAGAAAGATGGAGATATGCCTTGGAGACTAGAGGTTTAAGAATAAGCAGGAAGAAGACAGAGTATATGACAACCGAGATGGATGGCGACCAGCAAACAACAATCAAATTAGGCGGAGGAAACATCAAAAGGGTTCATAAATTCAAGTACCTTGGTTCAGTGATCGACAATGGGGGGAACATGGAAGAGGAAATTAACAACCGGATTCAGTGTGGTTGGAACAACTGGAGGAAGGTATCTGGTATCATATGTGATAGGAAAGTCCCTATAAGATTGAAGGGCAGAGTGCACAAGGCAGTGGTCAGATCAGCAATGACATATGGATTGGAAGCAGCACCCCTAAAGAAAACAGAGGGTAGAAAGTTGAACGTAACCGAGATGAGGATGCTTAGGTGGATGAGTGGAGTAACCAAAAAGGACAGGGTTAGAAATGAACATATTAGGGGTACAGTAAAAGTCACTGAGGCATCAAAGCAAGTGCAAGAGGTAAGGTTAAGATGGTATGGCCACCTGATGAGAAGAGAAGGGCAACACATGGCAAGAGAGGTGATGGACGTGGAGGTGGATGGAACACGAAGGTGAGGAAGACCTAAGACCAGGTGGAGAGATTGCATTAGAGATGATATGAGGGAGAAGGGAGTATGGGAGGAAATGACACAGGACAGAGGGAGATGGAAGAGACTCATTAGAAACGGCGACCCCGAATAGGGATAAAGCTGGGAAGAAGATGTGTATATATATATATATATATATATATATATATATATATATATATATATATATATATATATATATATATATATATATATATTATACACACACCAGGGTATGCTACAGTTTTTTAACATTTAGCAAATTTATTTTCTTGCTTTGCTTATTATAAATTCATGAAATATATTTTCAAAATTCATAGCAATCAGTGTTCAGAGTCAACGCTGAGGAGTGCCAATTTTGAAAGTCTCTCCTGGCCCATAGTATTTCTCAGGTATGTCTTAATGAGCTTCAATTTGCTGAAGAATCTTTCACATGAAGCAACAGATACCCCTACAGTCAATAATAACCTAAGTGCCACTTGGAGGTTAGCGAATCTTTCACCAGACTTCATAATAAATCTAAGGAGTTCTGTGTCTGATTCTATGTTTCTGTTCCTTACAAAGAACTTTACATCTTGTATCTCTTGGCATAATTCTGATGCTTTCAGGTCTTCGTCATATTTTTGCTCCATGCCTTCGCACACTGCATCAACTTCTTCGTTTTTGCCAAATAATTCTTTAGGGCGCAGGAAATGTAAAAGGAAATGTAAAAGAAAACGAAGATATTTAGAAGCAAACACTTTCAAGTGTACCATTTTCAATGTCACGATGATTAACTCTAATGCAAAAAGAAAAAAAAATCGGGGGGATAGTTGAGTTTTTGTTGGTTTTAATGGCTTAATTGCAAAAATCATAATTTACGGTAACAAATTTCAAAGCTTTTATCCTTTACCCGCTAATAATTATTATTTCAATCTTGTGGGGCGGCAAGACTAGGCTATTTTTACCGCCCCTAAAAAAAGTGCCGCCCCAGGGCATTTGAAATTTTCTTTCTTACAACTACTGTAAGAAGTCTCTTGTTTCTCAAATTGCCTCTCCGGATGTTGCTGAGTTAGATTGGCCTCCTATATACAATCAAAACCATGGGCTCATGCGTCTGGCAACCCGTAAGGTCGTATCTTTTAGAAGCTGTTAGTCGTATTGGATGACACGCACACTGAAGACTG
>NC_090727.1:124517395-124519895 GCF_036898095.1 Palaemon carinicauda | reverse complement strand
CCGGCTTCCCCCCCGGCGCTGGACCAGCTTCCCCCCCCCAACTGGCTTTCCCCCCCTCCCCCCCGCCGGTGCTGTGCAGGCTCCCCCCCCCTGCTGGCGCTGGGCCGTTTTCCCCCCTGCCCGCTGGCGCTGGGCCGGTTCCCCCCCCCCACTGGCGCTGGGCCGGTTTCCCCCCCCACCGGCTTCCCCGCTCCCCCCCACCGGCGCTGGGCTGGCTTCCCCGTCCCCCACCCCTGGTGGCGCTGGGTCGGCTTCCCCCCCCCACAAGCGCTGGGCAGGCTTCCCCCCCCCCCCCCGCGCATTCCCAAACCATCTCCATCTCCATTCATCATGATCTCATCCGCATACGGAACTCGAGCAATCTCTCTTATAGTTTCATTTCGAATCCTGTCCTGCCATTTAACTCCTAATATATAACGAACTATAAAAACGGGAATTCCGAAAGTAAGATATTCTAAAATTTCTGAGTTAAAAACTACCTAGATCAAACCCTTCAAAAGATGCCAATAAAACTAACCTCAAACTTTACACACGATTTGTAAAAACAAACAACGACAACAGAAATCTCGAAAGTGAGGTATTCCAAACTTACAGACACTAAAAATCACTCATAATAAAAATGAATAGAAATAAAACCAACCTCAAACTTTACAAACGAAAAGTAGAAAAATAAAAACTACAGAAAGGTCGTAAGTGAGGTATTCCAAACTTACAGACAGTGAATACCAAATTAATGAAATCACTGAAAATAGAAATAAACAAATATAAAGCCAACCTGAAGGCAAAAATAAAAGTTAGGTATTCCAAACTTTCAGACAATAAAAACCAACTCGATCAAACCGCTCAAAAAAAAAAATGAATAAATAAACAAAAAAATAAATTTTACACATGGAAAATAGAAAAAATAATACGAGTATCAATTCCCAAATTCCCAATTAAGATATGCAAAATCTCAGACGGATTTTCTCGTCATAAGGGATTGACTTCGACTGGAGATGATGACTTCCCAAAGAGGGAGTTCGGGGACAGGAGTGGATGGAGAAAGGGGGGGGGGGGGCAGAGTAAGGGACAGGATAGTAGTTACCTCTTAGTAGCAATGGACGCTCCGATGCCGATATTAATGTTGAAATTATGAATAAGATATATGAGTTATTGGAAGTGATACGCAGAGACGTTCTTGGGGAGAGAGAGAGAGAGAGAGAGAGAGAGAGAGAGAGAGAGAGAGAAGGAGGGGCTACTGGCATGATATATAATGTAAAACAATTACTGTCATATATGGGGTTTGGTCATTTTCATCACCACGCTGGCCAGTGCAGATGGATGATGGTGGGAGATTTTTGTCTAATCGCTCACAAAAAATCAACCTAGTATGGGTGGCCCTAACTATTACAATATTGCGGATCATGGCGACACACAAGCACTTTCACCACGTTAAGGTATCCCTATTGAGAAATATATATATATATATATATATATATATACATATAAATATATATATATATATATATATATTCTGTATATATATGTGTATATATATATATATATATATATTCTGTATATATATGTGTATATATATATATATATATATAATGTGTGTGTGTGTTTGTGTATGTTTGTAAAACCCCTATAGATTTCAGGACACTTCCTGTTCAATACCGTGATTGCATTCAGTAAAGCAATGTGACAATAATTGCCAATCAATTTCTCTTTATCGGAGGCCACTGTCTTGAATTGGAGATTCAATTCATCGGAATAATTAAATGAATCGCTGGTAAGGTACATTCGGCAAATTAGTCAAATTCATGACGGTTATTAAATTGGATTCAGGATGGGAAAATATATTTAAGACAAGGACACATGACACATACACATACATATATATATATATATATATATATGGTCCTTTGGCATGTTAATTTACGCTTGCAATTAATAAACAATATATTACTTATCAGTCACATAACTGCACGTGACAGATATTAAAATGTAAAATCCACAGGAAACAGGAAAGGAAAACACGTGGTACCAAGCGCTTTCGTGTATTATGTAGACTGAAGAAGTGTTTCCTGTGGATTTTACACTACACACACACACATTATATATATATATATATATATATATGAGGGGAATACAATTTCAACTTAGGTTTTATTTATATAAAAAAATGATGCTATCATAAAGCGAGATGCCATCACAAAATATTTTCCATATATCAATGGAAAAATCCTAAATTTTTTCTTATATTTCAAAAGTTATATTCGAAAAGCTGTGCTAAATATTTATATAGCTCCCTAATTAATAATTAAAATGTAATATATAACTTTATTGCTATCATATCATTGCAATTATTTTTATCTATAAAAACCA
Source organism: Palaemon carinicauda (assembly GCF_036898095.1). NCBI lineage: Eukaryota > Metazoa > Arthropoda > Malacostraca > Decapoda > Palaemonidae > Palaemon > Palaemon carinicauda. Next base: position 124,517,528 of record NC_090727.1, on the reverse strand, counting down.
AGCTGTTGGAAAAGTTAATTTCTATGAAAAGCTTATAACGACTATTATTATTATTATTATTATTATTATTATTATTATTATTATTATTATTAAATGCTAAGCTACAACCCTAGTTGGAAAAGCACGATGCTAT
>NC_090727.1:124502395-124512395 GCF_036898095.1 Palaemon carinicauda | reverse complement strand
TTGGCATTTTCGGGCTAAAAACTTCAAATTTGGCCTTTTTTTCAAATTGATTAGCATTTAGCAATATCATAAAAAAGGTTGGCCTTAAATGCTATACTTTTGGCCTTTTTATACCAATGGGTTAGCCTTTTAAATCTGTAATTGATTAGAAGTTGGACTTTTTCACTTTGAAAACCTGGCAACACAGACTATCTGACCGGCTTGCATAATGTACATATTTTCCTAGAGTGGAATACATGCGAGGTATAATTCCTGCGGTGTTGAACGGGTTCCATGAACTCGGTTTAGCTAGAGGCAAAATCATTCATCATAGCTATTCTAAATAGGATTTTATTTTGGAATTTCTCGGTTCTTTAGAATTGTGTAATTTTACGCCTTCTTTGGTGGGGAGAGTTTGATTTTGTAATGATGTGAAGGAAACATTTGCATGTGACAAAGTTAATGGAACGTTTGCATATGACGAAGTAAATTAAAAGTTTACATATGACAAGGCAAATGAAACATTTCCTTATGACAAATTAAATGAAACGTTTGCATATGACAAAGTTGATTAAACGTTTGCATAGTACAAAGTTAATTAAATGTTTGCATATGACAAAGTAAATTCAACTTTTGCATATGACAAAGTAAATGAAACGTTTACTAATGACAAAGTAAATTAAAGGTTTGTATATGAAAAATTGAATGAAACGTTTTTTATGACAAAGTAAATAAAACGTTTGCATATGAAAAATTAAAAGAAACGTTCACTAATGACAAAGTAAATTAAACGTTTTCATATGAAAAAGTAAATGAAACGTTTACACATGACAACGAAAATATTTGCATATTACAACGTAAATAAAACGTTTCTTTATGACACTATTTTAGAAGAATTTGAAATGACAGCCGATTCAATAACAGATTGTAAAATGAAATTTAAATTGTACAGAAAGGAAATACATGTGTGTACCAACCGTGTTTCACACAATTGTACATAATTCCTTTTGTATGTATTATGCTTGTATCTTCGCTCTTCCCTCGCACTAAAACGAACATGAAAATTCTTGTCTGGTTTTTCCTCTGTAATATTGTCTGTCTTGTGAACTTGTTATGTCCTGTTGCCTTGAGGTTTTGTATAGAAGGAGAGTGTTCCACAATAATATAACTCAGTCGTTTCCAATCTGCCTTTGAGTTCACACCCTTACTCGGCGCCGTCACATTGGTGACCCCGGAAGTCGACTCGCTCCCACTGCCTTCCACCCCCACCTCCCTCGCCCCTCCATCGTTGGTACTATGACGGAGACGGACTCTACAGTTTCTACTACAGCAGTTGGCGATGCGGCCGCCCCATTGAAACTTTCACCGTTCGCCAGCGGAGAAGCGTTTGCTTGGTTTCAACGCGCTGAAGTCCACTTTCTTATCAGGGGCGTGACTGGCTCAACCACCAAAGCAGATTATGTTCTCGCAGCGATACCCGAGGACACCTTCCCAGAAATATCCGACTGGCTTTGTGAACAAGGAGACACCCCAATAGCGTATGACGCCCTCAAAACATACCTTCTGCAGCAGTACTCGCCGTCGCCAGCCGCCCGTATAGCAAAGCTTTTTCAGCTCTCGCAACAACCGTTGGGGGACCAAAGGGCTTCGCTTGCCCTCAGGGAAATGACCAGTATCGCTCGCCTTCAACCTGCCGCAGACGGCTCTCCTCGTGAGGTGAACCTACTCCGTGCCCTTTGGATACGCCGTTTACCCGAACCTGTACGCGCTGCCATACCCGATGTCAATAGTTTACCCATAAAGGACTTGATGACCAAAGCTGACGCCCTTATGGACAGCCACTTCAAGACCTCCATCAACGCCTCCACCCCTGACGACGAGGATGCCTATTCAACATCAACCGAAGCTGACATGAATGCCGTAGGACATACACGCCTACCCCGTCACGTGCCGAAACGGCGACAAAGCCGCCCACCACCCACCAATCGCTCGCGCCCCAACGAACGACTTCTACAGCCACTTACTACCTCCCATCCGCCGCAGTTTTGCTACTACCACTTCAGATTCGGGGCAACCGCGAAGAAATGTGCCAAAGATTGTCAGTGGCCAAAAAACGTGTAAGTAGGCCATCGCTTGTGGCGGTGGCCTCCCATGTTTCTAATCTTTTCTTTTTACAGGATGCAGGAACGGGCGTGCGATTTTTGGTAGACACGGGTGCTTGTCGTTCTCTTTTGCCAATGAAACTCTTCAAGGCACAACGTAGTCTGTCTACATCTGCCGACGTCCGCTTGGTAGCTGCCAACGGATCTGCGATACCCACCTACGGTTACGAGAACCTCACATTATCGTTCGGAAACGGTAAATTCAATTGGAAGTTTCTCGTTGCTGACGTCACAATGCCAATCCTCGGTGCGGATTTCCTCTCTCATTTCCACCTTCTGGTCGATGTCGCCCACCGACGATTGGTCAACGCAGACTCGTACTTGTCGACACCTCTTCAACCCGCCCCCTCTAACCTCGCTCTCCACATCAGCGCACCCACGGATGCCTACGCCCACCTCCTCACGACGTACCCGGAAGTTTTCCGTCCAGAACTTCGCCAAACGCCCACGGTTCCTGCCAAGCACGGTATTTATCACCATATCAAGACGACGGGACCCCCAGTCTTCGCAAAATTCAGACGTCTGGCACCGGAACGATTGGCAGCCGCCAAACAGACGTTCGCCGAAATGGAGAAAATGGGCCTTTGCCAAAAAGCCTCCAGCCAATGGTCGTCACCCTTACACATCGTTCTGAAGAAAGACGGTTCCTCCGTCCGTGCGGGGATTACAGGCGCCTGAACATGCAAACAGAACCGGATCACTACCCCCTCCCAAACATTGCCGATGTAACCTCCTACCTGCACAAAGCGAAGGTTTTCTCTACGCTCGACCTCCTGAAGGGGTATTATCAGGTGCCTATGAACCCAGAAGACATCCCCAAGACCGCCATCACCACTTCGTTTGGCACATACACCTTCAATTGCTCCTGTTTTGGCCTTCGTAATGCTGGGGCAACGTTTCAACGTCTCATGGATGGCATCTTAGGGGACCTCCCTTTCTGTGTATGTTATGTGGACGACATACTTGTGTTCTCCTCCTCAAAAGATGAACACCTCCGTCACCTGCGCATCGTGCTCGACCGCCTGCAACAAAACGGCCTTGTAGTCCGGTACGACGAGTGTAGCTTTGGCGCCAATGAAGTGTCGTTCTTAGGGCACCGTATCACTCCTGAAGGAGTCCATCCCCTCCCTGAGAAGGTAGCAGCCGTTCAGAATTTCCCCGCGCCCTCGACCGTCAAAGCTCTGCAGGAATTCTTGGGCATGATCAACTATTATCACCGTTTTCTGCCAGCCATTGCCGTCACTCTTGCTCCCCTCTACGCCTCCCTCAAGGGCAAGCCAAAGGACCTGAAGTGGGGTCCCCTTCAAGAAGCAGCCTTCTGCAATGCAAAGAAGGCCCTATCAACTGCTGCGGCTCTCACTTTTCCTATCCCACACGCCCCTCTCCTTCTCTCCACCGATGCCAGCGACGTCGCTATTGGTGCAGTACTCGAGCAGGTGGTCAAAGGCTCGGCCCGCCCATTGGCCTTCTTCAGCAGAAAACTGTCCAAGGCAGAATCGGGTTATTCTACCTTCGATCGAGAATTGCTGGCGGTGCACTTGGCTGTCCGTCACTTTCGCCATTTCTTAGAAGGTACGCCCTTCGTCATTCGCACAGACCACATGCCTCTGGTGCACGCCTTCACTCGACAGTCTGACGCCTGGTCCGCCCGTCAACGCCGACATCTGTCCGCCGTGGCTGAATACAATTGCACCCTCCAATACGTCCCTGGGAAAAAGAATCCTGTTGCCGATGCCCTGTCAAGAAACACGTTGGCTGCCGTTCAACTGGGATTGGATTACAACGCCCTGGCTGAAGCCCAACGACAGGATCCGGAGTATCAAGCTTGTAGGACATCCTGCACGTCCCTCCGTTGGGAAGATTTTCCCCTCAAAGACTCCAACACCACCCTCCTCTGTGACGTCAGTACTGGTAGACCGCGACCTTGGATTCCTGCTCCCATGCGCCGACAGGTGTTTGATTTCATCCACGGCCTTTCACATCCCTCGTGCCGTTCTACTGCACAGCTGCTGAAGGCAAAGTTCATTTGGCACGGCATTTCTAAGGATGCTAAGGATTGGGTCCGCGCCTGTACTTCTTGCCAAACTTCCAAAGTACATCGACACACGGATTCAGGAGTGGGCACCTTTCCTTAACCTCAGCGTCGTTTCGCACACATTCACGTCGACGTTGTAGGCCCCCTACCCACATCACAAGGACATCGTTACCTGTTTACCGTCATCGACCACTCCACTCGTTGGCCTGAAGCCATTCCCATGGAAACTGCAACGTCCGCCTCATGTACATCTGCCTTACTCTCTGGATGGATTTCAAGATTCGGTATCCCTGAGCATATTACTTCTGACAGGGGAACCACTTTCACCTCTCAATTGTGGACGTCATTAGCGAATCTCCTGGGCATCACCCTACATCAGACAACGGCCTACAACCCCGCTGCCAATGGAATGGTTGAACGTTTCCATCGCACCCTCAAAGCAGCTTTGATGTCCCGCTGCAAGGATTGCAACTGGTTTACTCAGCTTCCCTGAGTCCTCCTTGGACTAAGGACCACTCCTAAAGACGTCCTCGACGTCTTGGCAGCCGAAATGGTGTATGGCGACCCGTTGGTCGTCCCTGTCGAATTTTTTCCTTCTACAACCTCCTCCGACGATCTCCAGCGCATACGTCACGTCGTGGGAAAATTTACTCCGTGCCGCCAGACTTACAAGGCCCCAACGAAGCATCACATACCAACAGACTTGCACTCTGCAACGCACGTCTTCCTGCGCAACGACACCAGCAAGCCACCACTAACGCCCCCTTACACGGGCCCTTTCCTTGTGATCCGACGCAGTCCGAAAGCATTCCTCCTAAACATTCGGGGCAAAGAAGACTGGGTCTCCATTGATCGTCTAAAACATGCTTATCTTCTGCCAGATGACCCGCCTACAGTTCGCCTCTCTAGATCAGGGCGCCCTATTTAACATGTACAGTATGTCATTTTTAGGGGGGGAGCCATGTACCAACCGTGTTTCACACAATTGTACATAATTCCTTTTGTATATATTATGCTTGTATCTTCGCTCTTCCCTCGCACTAAAACGAACATGAAAATTCTTGTCTGGTTTTTCCTCTGTAATATTGTCTGTCTTGTGAACTTGTTATGTCCTGTTGCCTTGAGGTTTTGTATATAAGGAGAGTGTTCCACAATAATATAACTCAGTCGTTTCCAATCTGCCTTTGAGTTCACACCCTTACTCGGCGCCGTCACATTTGCCTTATACACGCAATCTCTGCGCAAGTGCTTGCAAGAGTAAGACCCAGAGGTGAAACTTGCATTGGAAGATAGGAAAGAACCAGTTGCATGATATTGTGGGGAGCCGAGCCGTTATTTTCCTAGAGGCGTCATGGCCAGAGGTAATAAGCAGTGTAATTTACATATATTACCTTTTATATTGCTATTATTGACGCTTAAGCATCAAATGGGATAGCCGAGGTACGGATAGAGAGAGAGAGAGAGAGAGAGAGAGAGAGAGAGAATGATGATGATACTTAAAATCTATTTTAAAGAAAAGGTACATGGAATAATAAATTGAGAGAGAGAGAGAGAGAGAGAGAGAGAGAGAGAGAGAGAGAGTGAGAGAGAGAGAGAGAGAGAGAGATAATACTTATGCTAGAGAAAAGTTACATGGACTAAATATTTGAGAATGAAGGAAATAAAAAGATATAAAAACAGATATAAAGAGAGAGAGAGAGAGAGAGAGAGAGAGAGAGAGAGAGAGAGAGAGAAAATAAAAATTTTTGGTAAATTCATGGCTGGTTTCACTCAGGCGATTCGCATTCAAATTGTATCCTGTTGTTAAAAAACTATTATGGGTCTTATAACCATCAATCCTTATATCGATTCAGATATTTAATTCATATATTTATATATATATTTTTTATATATTTTTATGTTTTTATTTATTTACATATTCGATATATAGAAACATCAAAAGGATCAGGTTCACCGAAGTCAAAAATATGAAATGGTTTCATACGATTTGTATGGTATATCTGGTATTTAAGTCACACGAAAATTTAAGTTCGCCTGTACATATATATATATATATATATATATGTATATATATATATATATATATATACATATATATATATATATATATATACATATATATATATATATATATATACATATATATACATATACATATATATACATATACATATACATATATATATATATATATATATACACAAACATTGAAACACCGACAAACAACAAATTCAGCCGTTTCTAGTCCACTGCAGGACAAAGGCCTCAAAGGTCAGGTCATATCTCGGATTTCGCCATTTTCTGCCATTTTCATCACCACGCTGACCACTGCAGATTTGTGATGGCAGGATATTTTGGTCTGATCGATCACAGCAAACCAGCCTAGTATGGGTATCCCCAGTCATAAAGGGGTAGATATATAACTAGAACAACAGTGTACAAATTAATTATTGAAATGTTTTCAATGTCGTCAATCATCATCCAATATTCTACCTATTTCCTTTTTTTTAAATTAATGATTGAAAGTTCTTGAATTCCTCAAACGAAAATGGCTCCTCAAGACAAACTAGAGACTCTTTTGTGTTTATTTTTTCCTACAATGTGAAAGTACCGGAAGGTTGGAAATAAGTCTGACGGGTATTGATTCTCAAATGTAGATTTTTAGAGAAGGTAAAACCCTTACAAAACTTTTATAACAAGATGAAAATGAAATATCCTTAATTGTCTGATTGTTTGGATGCAATAAAGATGACTATAAAATGTGTACTACACCGTATGATTCTTGGAATGTGTCATATATGATTTGTGAAAAGTGTGTCGTATGATTTCTGAAATGTGTGTCGTATGATTCTTGAAATGTGTCTGTCATGTATGATTTTTGAAAAAGTGTTTCGTATGATTCTTAAAATGTGTCCGTCATATATGATTCTTGAAAGAACTGTCGTAAGATTTCTGAAATGTGTCGTATGATTCTTGAAGTGTGTGTCTGTCATATATGATTCTTGAAAAATGTGTCGTATAATTTCTGAAATGTGCGTCGTATGATTCTTGAAATGTGTCTGTCATGTGTGATTCTTGAAAAGTGTTTCGTATGATTTCTTAAATGTGCGTCGTATTTTCTGAAATGTGTCTATCGTGGGAGTCTTCAAATGTGTCTCACGTGATTCTTGAGAAGTGACTATCCTATTATCCTTGAAATACATCTGTCGTATAATTCTTGAAAAATGTCTATGTATCATTTAAATGGGTAGGCACATAAAATGCTTTCGGCAGAGCTGGACCAGCTAAGAATCCACTGGATTACAATAAGATCAACTAAACTCTTAAGTTTCTATGGTTTATCTGTTTATATTTCCTAAGCTTGGCAATTTAACATATTGGGAATCTCGGAAATATATCCTTCAGCCTGTTTGGCTTCTAAGGATATTATCAATATATCCTATCTATGAAAGTCAAACGTACACCTAAATGAAACAATTGAAACACGTGTAGTATGTTTATTGATTTATAAATCCATCTGTTTTCTGTTTTTTTCTTATCATATTGTTATTTATTCCAGTTATTTTTCTTTGTTTTGTCTCATAGTTCATTCCTATCTCCTCAAGAATAGTTTTTTTTTTTTTTACTAATGGCTGTAGGTTGACTGATAGTGATAATCATAATGATAATTGTAATGATGATGATGATGATGATAATAGTGAAGCAACTTTATAAAGATTTATTTGCAGAAAAATCTACTTAAAAATACAAGAAAACCTTAGACAATCACACGACTCAATAGCCAAACCACCATTTGGAAAGTTCAAGGCTTGACATCGTCTATCTTCAAATAATGACTACTTGTTTAGGAGAGAGAGAGAGAGAGAGAGAGAGAGAGAGAGAGAGAGAGAGAGAGAGAGAGAGAGAGATATGCAACACCTCTTAACGAAAATTTCACATCTATTACATCGAAAAAGTGAGTGTATGGCAACACTGTTTGAGAAAAGTGTCACATCTACTAGATCATTGCCGTTTTCAACCCAATAATAGTTACAAATAATAAAATATGACAACCCCGCCTCAGAGGTGTGTCACATTTACACGATTAACACAAATTTCCATTCACAACAGCTTTGATTCACTTTAAGTCAAGAACATTCGTAGCTGACTTAAAATAAAGGATATGAACTTTATTCATTAACCTCTCCTAAAAGGAACTCATTCATAGTGATTCAATAAATTGAATGTTTATATAAGAAATTAATACTAATTACCAAGTATAATAAAATCCATTTAGTCATTCCTTATTTGACCGTGGGTGAAAATCGAAGATGGCGCATAATGTCTCAGAACGGGTGAAAATCCAAGATGGCGCATAGTTTCTCAGAAAAGGGTGAAAATCCAAGATGGCACATAGCATCTATGAACAGGGGAAAATCCAAGATGGCGCATAGGGTTTCAAAATGGGTAAAAATACAAGATGGCGCATAGGGTCTCAGAACGGGTGAAAATCCAAGATGGCGCATAGGGTCTCAGAATGGGTGAAAATCCAAGATGGCGCATAGTGTCTGAGAAACGGGTGAAAATCCAAGATGGCGCCTAGTGTCTGAGAAACGGGTGAAAATCCAAGATGGCGCTTAGTGTCACAGAACGGGTGAAAATCCAAGATGGTGCATAGTGTTTCAGAATAGGTGAAAATCCAAGATGGTGCATAGTGTTTCAGAATAGGTGAAAATCCAAGATGGTGCATAGTGTTTCAGAATAGGTGAAAATCCAAGATGGCGCATAGTGTCTCAGGTGAATATCCAAGATGGCGCTTAGTTGATTATGCATGCTGCATAAGATTTTTCATAATTCTGACCATCCTTTACATTCAGATCTTACTGGACAATTCCATCCTGTTCGTAATAGTAGGCAAGCAGCTAATTCTAGTAGCCAGGCCTTCTCCATCATGAGGCTCAATACTACACAGTATTCTAGAAGTTTTATTCCAGCTGTGACCAAGTTGTGGAATGAGCTTCCTAATAGGGTAGTTGAATCAATAGAAACTTCAAAAGTTCAAAGTTGCAGCAAATGTTTTTATGTTGAACAGGCTGACATAAGTCTTTTTATAGTTTATGTATGACATATTTGTTTTGACGTTGTTACTGTTTGTAGAATGATTTACTGTTAATTTGTCCTCATCATTTATTTGTTTCCTTATTTCCTCTCCTCACTGGGCTATTTTTCCCTGTTGGAGCCCTTGGCTGATAGCATCTTGCTTTTCCAACTAGGGTTGTAGCTTGGCTAATAATAATAATAATAATAATAATAATAATAATAATAATAATAACGGGTGAAACTCCAAGATGGCGCATAGTGTCTCAGAAATGGGTGATAATCGAGCATTCACGATGACTCCACAAAAGGGGGCGAGGGGGCAGCATCGCCTGTTACGGGAATCCCCCCCCCCCCCCCCCCCCCAATGCTATAACGCTATTTCGTATCTCCCCAATCATCATCCATCTCACCTACTAAAACTTGCAGCGTCATCGCCCTTCATGGTTATCAAGTGTCCTCCGACAGTGGCTCCCAACCACGGGGTTTAAAAGCTTAAAGGCCTCTCATGAATGGCAGAGGTAAGGGACAGTGACATTGTCTTATGAAGCAGGAGAATGCCCTAGAGACTGATCATATATACATATGATAAGCACCCAAGCCCCCTCTCCACATAAGCTAGGACCAAGGAGGGGCAGGCCATGTCTCCTGATGACTAAGCCGATAGACCTATAGACTTCCTCAAACGCATCCCCGCCCCCATTCTTAGCTCAACAAAGCAAAAACTCTAGTATTGAAAAGCAGAAAA
>NC_090727.1:124492395-124497395 GCF_036898095.1 Palaemon carinicauda | reverse complement strand
TACAACCGGCTCCTTCGTCTAGTGACATTTGGCCGATAGAAATTTGAATAAAGTCCTGAATTGCTTGTTGTGATAATTGGCCATTTGTTAAGAATTACTTACGTTCTTTAAGGCTATTGTAATTTGGTCTGGCAAATTGTAACTCGCAAAATTATAATTCCCGTTAATGATCTTTTATTAATGTTGGAGATTGATATTAAACAAGATATGGCTGGACCAAAAAAAAAAAAAAAAAAAAAAAAAAAAAAAAAAAAAAAAAATTATTTCAATTAGCTAAGTAATTGTGAGTTGCTTTATCTGCCAATAGATGGCAGCACACTGCAGAAACATTTTGACTTTTATACTATTATTATTATTATTGTTGTTGTTGTTGTTACATGGTAAAAAGCTTAGTAGGAAAAGCACAATGCTATAAGCCTGAGGGCTTCAACGGATGAAATAGCCCAGTGAGGAAAGGATACAAGGAATTAAAAAAAACTACAGGAGAATTAATGAACAATAAAAAAAACATTTTAGGAACAGAAAACATTAAATCGTATCTTTCATTTACAATCAAAAGATTTTTCAGAAATAAGCAAGAGAATTTTAACCAAGACAGTGGAAGATGATGGTGCAGAGGTTATGGCACTACCCAAGACTAGAGAACAATGGTTTGATTTTGGAATGTCCTACTAGAAGAGTTGCTTACCCTAGCTAAAGTTTCTCTTCTATCCTTACCAAGAGGAAAATAGCCACTGAACAATTACAGTCAAGTAGTTAACACCTAAAGCGAAGAAGTATTCTTCAGTAATTTCATTATTGTCAGGTGTATGAGGACCAAGGAGAATGTGGACATAATAGGCCAGACTATTCGGTGTGTGTGCGCGCGTGTGTGTGTGGGCAAGGGGAAAATAAACCGTAACCTGAGAGAGGGATCCAATGGAGAATCGTCTGACCAGTCAAAGGATCCAATAATTCTCTAGTGGTAGTATCTCAACGGGTGGCTGATGCCCTAGCCAACATACTAACTATAATAACAAGAGTTGATCATCCCTTAATAATTATTCCCTAAACAACCTTTTAGGATTGTTATTCCAATTTTACAAAATCAATACTGATAAAACTATTTAGCAAACAGTCAATACTAAATTCGGTTTAAAAGCAAAATTCTCTCTCTCTCTCTCTCTCTCTCTCTCTCTCTCTCTCTCTCTCTCTCTCTCTCTCTCTCTCTCTCTCTCTCTCTCTCTCTCTCTCCTTAGTTTTTTAGTTTTTTATTTCGTAGTTCCATCTTCAAGACATTAAGAATTATTTCAGCTCAAACTATGAAGAGAAATACGTATAGATATAATACAGACAATTCATTCACCAACATGATAGAATAAGAAGAAATGCTTTGCAATAACATATGAGCATAGTGCTGTGAAAGAGTATTAACACGTTTAATGTTTTATTTCAATTTCTATTACTTCTTACATCGTTTATTTATTACCTTATTTCCTTTCCTCACTGGGCTATTTCATCCTGTTGGAGCCCTTGGGCTTATAGTCTCTTGCTTTTCCAACTAAGGTTATAGCTTAGCCAGTAATAATAATATTAATCACGTTAGTGCAACTTGGTCAAAAGACATTAGTTTAGCTTCTATTTGTGATTTACGTTTTCTTTATTATATATTAGGCTTCGTTTACTATATAGATAAATATATGGTAAACATAAGTATTTAAACACGATGTACATATAACGATAAATTTGGGATAAATGGTACACATATAAAATCAAGAGGATGAATGAATAAGTACAAAAAACATTACTATAATATATTAGCTATCAATTTTATTTATAACTAGAGCCAATACATCACAAAACTGCTATCTGATCCACTCTAAAAAGCAGACCATATGTTCGTGAAGTAACAGTCAAGAAGAGGGTTTGTTTGTAAGGTAATATTGAGCTGGCTGCATGCCAGCACGGACTCTTACTCCAAAAGCAGCTAAAACTATAAACCTTAAAGCGGCTAAAAATAGAAATATGATCAATGTATTCTAAGATTTTGATCATATCCTGGTTCGTATGCAGCTTTGCAGTATTTCTGGACAAAGGAGCAGTGTCCTTACAAAGCATTTTTACACAAGTTTGGAAAAACAGTTACTAATTCCCTACGGTTTAAGATTTTATAACCCAAAAGAATTATAATCAAATGGTGATCTCACACACATGATCCACTAATACATTTTATTGGATAATTCATACATAGAAGTTAAATACATCATCACACAGAAATACTTACATCTAACAATCAGTGTCTAATAACAGTAACCTATAGCTGTTACAAATATGTTTAATTCACTTTTCGTTTGTAGAAGTAACTTGACTTGCTTACTCAGCCTAATTTCACTTGAAGTGTCGGCATACCCTTAAATTCATTGATAACATGGAGGAATGCATAATGTGAAAGAAAATGATGTAACATTGGTAACGAAAAGAGAAATCGGGTTATTAAAGATGCATAAGTTCTCAAAGAGTAAAGGCAACACTACAAGCAGGAATGTTAGCCTACTGACAAATGCAAGAAGAGTTCTTCCCCTTGCATCCGTCACCAAAGGTCTTAGATGTGATGGTAAAGGTCTCTTAGTTTCAGTTCAAGTATCATCTGAAGAGATAAACACCAGAACGTCAGCCTAGCAAGCCCCACCAAGCCTCCTTTCCCCCACACATCTCCCCGTTGTGGTACCCATACACAGCAGTGATCTCCCTAGTACACAGCTTAAACTCGCTGTCCCGGGCTAGGGTCGATCTGTTGTCGTGCGAATGCTAGGCAAATGCGTGAAATGCGTTACCACTGTACTAGCTTTGAGGCGTAAAGCATGGTGAAATATAAGTAAAATTCTTTATGATTAATAGAAACTGGACTATATACCCCGTACTTGGACCTGGGAGGCCATATTGGGGGAAATGCTGCATTTACGCTGTGAGCAAAATTTAAAGAGGTTGGACAGGAAGATAGAAGAGAGGAAGTGGGACCTAGGATAAAGCAGCATCATGTTTTGTCCAAGTACAGGAACATTTTACTGTTAAAGAGCTCCAAGATGTCTTCATTTCAGTCCGAACGGGTTGGCCTGACAAATCACATAAGCCATTGTATTAAAGAGCTCCAAGGTGTCTTCACTTCTGTCCGAACGGGTTGGCCTGACAAATCACATAAGCTTGTGGATGAACCTTAGCAAAAGTACCAGTCTTTTCAATGTACATCTTCTGCCCAGAATCTTCCTGATTGGTCCAGGCTCTTGCATCTGAAACAGATGATATAACCATTCATTCATATTACTGCAACTGAAAACCATAAACAAACAGAAAACAGATTCATGTGACTGGTTTTGCGGATTACACCATAACTGAATTCATGATAAGGGCAATCTTAGTATTCACAGAGGTGATCAGCTGATGAAACTTGCATTTGTTCATGAAAGGAAAAATTAATAAGAAAAATTCCGTTATCAACAGATAAAAATTTAAAAAATAAGACCATGCAATGGAATCTAATAATGATAATAATAATAATAACAATAATGATAATAATAATAATAATAATAATAATAATAATAATAATGATAATAATAATAATAATAGTAATAATAATAATAATGTATGAATGAAATAATCTTGCCCTAGAGACAACTTACCATTGTGTTGGGTCCATACGAGTATATTTTTGATAGCCTCAACCTGGGCCGGTGTGTCATACATTCCAAGGCGATGGCCAGGTATTTGCTTACAGTATGTTAAAGCATAGCTGATGTCTCTCCACTCCGCAGCGTAAAGGTACAGGAAGCCATCTGACATTATCTTATATAATTGATTATAAATAGCACCTGCAAAAATATTGACATCACCTTAGATTAGATATTTGTGTTGTTATATGCTCTAGATTTCACCTCTCTCTCTCTCTCTCTCTCTCTCTCTCTCTCTCTCTCTCTCTCTCTCTCTCTCTCTCTCTCTCTCTCTCTCTCTCTCTCGGTAGATTGATAGTGCCCAAAACTATACCAGGAAAACTAAGGAAGGCGCACAGGACATTAATCCAATACGCACCAGCATCGATAATGCAGCTACTATTTAATGCGCTGCTAGCTCATCTAAGAAACATATCAGGAGTGAGCGTAGATGTGTTTAAGAATAAGCTCAATAAATACCTAAGATGCATCCCAGACCACCCAAGACTGGAAGATGCAAAATACACTGGAAGATGCATTAGCAACACTCTGATGGATATACGAGGTGCCTCACGCTGAGGGACCTGGGGGAACCCAGACATAACATACGGCAATAAGGCTCTCTCTCTCTCAACACTAAACAATATGATTTGTGAATAAAATTTCATTGCTAAAGATTTTATTTGAAACAAAAAGTTACCATCCCAAAATAACATGAGTAACCTTCGTACTTGTGAAGAAGAAGTAAGTCGCATTTCCAAGGATCTTCAAGTCAGTGTACCTCGGGGAATTCTTACTAAGCCGGCAGAGAAATTTCCCTTCGAAAGGTTCCGTAGAAGCTGCTTTGCACAATGCATTAGTCCAACAGGCCATACGACATTCACCTAGTAGTAAAGATATAAAAGGTTACTGGGCTATCAAGTAGTCCAGGTTTTCCTTTATATGTCACCTTGGTTCACTGGTTGAAAAAAAACACTGCAAATGACTACAAAAGGGCATAATCTACGTCAGAGAACCTTAGATATTGCTATGTACACGTTACGGAATTTTATCTAAAGCCGAAACACACTAGAGTATGTCCTACTAATGAATAAAAAGAAAAAAAAAATATGATAATATTCTCTTACAAAAACTGTCAACTTTGAGGGAGGAAAATCATACTGAATTTGTCAGAATTCTCTTACAAAAACTGTCAACTTCGATGCTGTAGAAGGAGTCGCTTTCAGGAATCACCAGACCATCAGAAATAATAACGCCGCCTCGTAATTCCTCGCCTTCCACGAACCTAATTGTGTAATTAGACAGGTCATTTCCAGC
>NC_090727.1:124469895-124487395 GCF_036898095.1 Palaemon carinicauda | reverse complement strand
AGAGAAAGTAGATAGAATACTGTGCCCGAGTGTACCCTCAAGCAAGAGAACTCTAACCCAAGACAGTGGAAGACCATGGTACAGAGGCTATAGCTAAGGAATACTTGGAAAATAAATGAAATTAGAAGGAATTGTACCGAAAATGAAAGAAATTTAACCATACACATTCACTGAATAATCATCATCCCTACATAACTGAATTAAAATATGCTCAACTGCTTTGTATAACAAAAAAAAAAATCGAAAATCCTCATCTTATGCTAACTGCTTCAGTGTAGCTCTATGAATAATAAAAGAAATAAATACAATAAAAAAATCTGTTCCTCTTCTTCGACACAACTGTTACGATCCACGTGGGGATCGAACCTGGTCCTTTTGAATTGATTAATGAAATTGGGATTTCTCGACCACAATACACAATTAAACAAAAGGAAATATAGAAAGAAAACTCGCAAAAGAAAACATAATTTCATTTACAACTAGTAAAAGGTAAATTTTTCTTGATTGAATACTTAGGAAGCACTGAACTAAACAATGAAAATCATTTGATTAAACTACACTCCAGCAAATAGAGGAACAGTCAAGATAGTAGATAAATAATAAAAAAAAAAAAATACTACTCTTCACAGCAGCTCTCGACGGTTGACAGGAACGTAGATATTTCAGGTCCAGGCGTTTCGTGGTCGGTAATGAGGGCAGGGGTCAACTCGTTCTGACATCTCGGACAAGGCTGGTTACGTCTGCATTCTGGTCCTTACGTCTTCTCTCCTTCCCTGTGCTTGTTCTCTCTCTCTCTCTCTCTCTCTCTCTCTCTCTCTCTCTCTCTCTCGTTCCCCTTTTCGTACTCCCGTTCTATCCGTCGTACTCTCGTTCTATATGTCTTACTCTCGTTCTGTCTTTCGTACTCCGCTTCTCGTTTAAGTTTATATATCCCTGTATGGGAGGGGTTAACTATGGACAATTCCATATAAGGAAATTTTCTCCTTTCTTCATCCATATTGGTTTTCCTTAAAACCACGCCTCTGAAAACATCTAGACGAACTCTCTGCTGGTGTAATCAAGATCCATATCGCCCTATAATTGAAGCGAGGCATGTGTTTACCTTTCGTTAATGTATATTCTTCGGCGACAACACTGCTCTTCTTATCCTATGGGTCCTTTCATAACGTTGGCTCCTTGGTTTGCTACAGACAGAGGATCGTTGTGCCCAAGGTCTGCTGAACTAGGCACACCTAATAAATTTCTTGATTTCCATCAGTGACGGTGACAGTTTCCAGTAAACACTAGCGGGACCTCCTCTCTCTCTGTTTGTCAAGAGTAGAGAATTCACATGTTTTAACATTCTTTTCTATATTATTCTATCTACCCATGACAACAACCTTTTGCATAAAGATTTCTCGGTGCTCCTATAGTGTGATTCCTACCATCAGGATTCTATTATAGGGTGATTCCTACCATCAGGATTCTACTATAGTGTGATTCCTGCCATTAGGATTCTACTATAGTGTGATTCCTACCATCAGGATTCTACTATAGTATGATTCCTGCCATCAGGATTCTATTATAGTGTGATTCCTACCCTCAGGATTCTACTATAGTGTACCCATATTGAGGTAGTTACAGAAAATAATGGTAGGAATCACCCTATAGTAGATGCGAGTCCCCATATTGAGGTAGGAACAGAAAATGAGGGTAGGAATAATCCTATAGTAGATTTGAGTCCCCATATTGAAGTAAGAACAGAAACTAAGGGTAGGAATCATCCTTTAGTAGATTTGAGTCCTCATATTGAGGTAAGAACAGAAAATGAGGGTAGGAATCACGCTATGATATATTTGAGTCCCCATATTGAGGTAAGAACAGAAAATAAGAGTAGGAATCATCCTATAGTAGATTTGAGTCCCCATGTTGAGTTGAGAACAGAAAATGAGGGTAGGAATCACCTTATAGTAGATTTGAGTCCCCTAATTGAGGTAGGGACAGAAAATGGGGTTAGGAATCATCCTAGAGTAGATTTGAGTCCCAATATAGAGGTAAGAACAGAAAATGAGGGTAGGAATCATCCTATAGTAGATTTGAGTCCCCATATTGAGGTAGTAACAGAAAATGAGGGTAGGAATCCCCCTATAGTAGATTTGAGTTCTCATATTGAGGTAGGAACAGAAAATGAGGATAGGAATCATCCTATAGTAGATTTGAGTCCCCATATTGAGGTAAGAACAGAAAATGAGGGTAGAAATCATCCTATAGTAGATTTGAGTCCCCATATTAAGGTAAGAACAGAAAATGAGGGTAGGAATCCCCCTATAGTAGATTTGAGTCCTCATATTGAGGTAGGAACAGAAAATGAGGGTAGGAATCATCCTATAGTAGATTTGAGTCCCCATATTGAGGTAGGAACATAAAATGAGGGTAGGAATTATCCTATAGTAGATTTGAGTCCCATATTGAGGTAAGAACAGAAAATAAGGGTAGGAATCATCCTATAGTAGATTTGAGTCCCCATATTGAGGTAGGAACAGAAAATGAGGGTAGGAATCCCGCTATAGTATATTTGAGTCCCCATATTGAGGTAAGAACAGAAAACGATGGTAGGAATCACCCTATAGTAGATTTGAGTCCCCATATTGAGGAAGGAACAGAAAATGAGGGTAGGAATCACCCTATAGTAGATTTGAGTCCCCATATTGAGGTATGAACAGAAAATAAGGGTAGGAATCACCCTATAGTAGATTTGAGTCCCCATATTGAGGTAGTAACAGAAAATGATGGTAGGAATCACCCTATAGTAGATTTGAGTCCCCATTTTGAGGTAAGAACAGAAAATAAGGGTAGGAATCATCCTATAGTAGATTTGAGTCCCCATATTGAGGTAGGAACAGAAAATGAGGGTAGGAATCCCCTATAGTAGATTTGAGTTCCCATATTGAGTTAGGAATAGGAAATGAGGGTAGGAATTATCCTATAGTAGATTTGAGTCCCCATATTGAGTTGGGAACAGAAAATGAAGGTAAGAATCACCCTATAGTAGATTTGAGTCCCCATATTGAGGCAGGAACAGAAAATGAGGGTAGGAATCACCCTATAGTAGATTTAAGTCCCCATATTAAGTTAGGAACATAAAATGAGGGTAGAAATCACCCTATAGTAGATTTGAGTCCCCATATTGAGGTAAGAAAAAAAAATAAGGGTAGGAATCGCCTTATAGTAGATTTGAGTTACCATATCGAGGTAGTTACAGAAAATGATGGTAGGAATCACCCTATAGTAGATTTGAGTCCCCATATTGAGGAAAGAACAGAAAATGAGAGTAGGAATCACCCTATAGTAGATTTGAGTCCCCATATCGAGGAAAGAACAGAAAATGAGTGTAGGAATCATCCTACAGTAGATTTGAGTCCCCATATTGAGTTAGGAACAGAAAATTATGGTAGGAGTCACCCTATAGTAGATTTGAGTCCCCATGTTGAGGTAAGAACAGAAAATGAGGGTAGGAATCATCTTATAGTAGATTTGAGTCCCCATATTGAGTTAGGAACAGAAAATGAGGGTAGGAATTACGCTATCTTAGCACCAATTTCTCAACCAATCCTGAGAAATATTAAACTCGGATCACAACCAAGAGTGTTTGATAGGCCACTCATTGGTCCCAATGCCTCAACAGACCTATTGGAAACGTCCCTGCCTGGTGATCGCCGGACTGGGGTTCGAGTCCTACTCAAGCTGAATAGTTTCTTCAGTATGTGCAGCCTCTCAATCCTTGTGAGCTAAGGATTGGGGGTCTGGGAGAACCTATAGGTCTACCTGCTGAATCATCAACAACCATTTTTTGGTCACCACTGGTCCTTGTTTGGGTGAGAGGGTCTTGGGCGCTGATCATAGATGCTACCGCTAGAGAGTTATTGGGTCTTTGACTGGCCAGACAGTAGCCTACTACGTTGGATCCTTCTCTCTGGTTACGGCTCTTTTGTCTTTACCTACACATACACTTATTAGTCTGGCCTATTCTTTACAGTTTCTCCTCTGTCTTCATACACTTAACAACACTGAAATTACCAAACAATTCTTCTCTCTAAGGGTTAACTAATGGCTACTTTCCTCTTGGTGAGGGTAGAAGAGGCTCTTTAGCTATGGTAATCAGCTCTTCCAGGAGAAGAACACTCAAAAATCAAACCATTGTTCTCTATTCTTGCGTAGTGCCATAGCCTCTGTACCAAGGTCTTCCACCGTCTAGGGGTAGAGTTCTCTTGCTTGAGGGTACACTCGGGCATGCTGTTCCATCTCATTTCTCTTCCTCTTACTATTTTGAAGTTTTTATAGTTTATATATGAAAGATTTATTTTAATGTTGTTATTCCTAGACATTTCTTGTAGTTTATTTCCTTATTTCATTTCCTCACTGGGCTATTTTCCTTGTTGGAGCCCTTAGGCTTATAGCAACCTGCTTTTCCAACTAGGGTTGTGGCTTAGCAAGTAATAATAATAATAATAATAATAATAATAATAATAATGATAATAATAATAATATATTCAGTCTCTAGGGCATTGTCCTGGTAGCTAGGGAAATATCATTGTCTCTTGCCTCTGCTATTCATGAGTGGCATTTGAAACCTTCAGAATAAAGCATATTCATTTGAGAGCAAATTCTCTTAAAAGAGACATCTTTATCTTTCCTTAATATACTTGATTCGAGGATTATCTAAAGAACAGTGAATGGAACCTGACAAGTCCAGCTAGGCTGCTGAGGGTGACATGATAGGCAAAGTTGGGTGAAAGTTCCTTCTGTCGTTTTGGTGTTGTGAATTTGACTGCGCACAGCAATTTTCTAAAGAATTAAGAGTAAAAACACAAAAAAGAAATCTTTGGAATTAAAACTAACATTTCCATGAAAATAAAATACTCCTATAAAATTTTCCTACAGAATAAATTATTTATTCTGTAGGAAAATTTTACAGGAGTATTTTATTTTCATGGAAATGTTAGTTTTAATTCCAAAGATTTTTTTTTTTTTACTCTTAATTCTTTAGAAAATTGCTGTCTTGTACTAGGGTTGCCAAGTTGGCCTTTTTCAATCTCAAATTTGTCCTTTTTTAAAATTGGTTGGTCTTTAGTAATATCATGAAGGTGGGCCTTAAATACTATACTTTTGACCTTTTTTCTATCAATGGATTGGCTGTTTAAAGCTGCAGTTCATTAGAAGTTGGTTTTTTCTCACTTAGAAAACCTGGCAACCCTGGGAAAACTCCCACGAATCCTTCCACACTTAGAAAACCTGGCAACCCTGGGAAAACTCCCACGAATCCTTCCACACTTAGAAAACCTGGCAACCCTGGGAAAACTCCCACGAATCCTTCCACACTTAGAAAACCTGGCAACCCTGGGAAAACTCCCACGAATCCTTCCACACTTAGAAAACCTGGCAACCATGGGAAAACTCCCACGAATCCTTCCACACTTAGAAAACCTGGCAACCCTGGGAAAACTCCCACGAATCCTTCCACACATAGAAAACCTGGCAACCCTGGGAAAACTCCCATGAAACCTCCCACATAAATGAGGAATTCCTTAAAAATTCCCACCGATTGCGGGTCATTTGTGGGAAATTCCCACGAAACGACAACACCACGCGAGAATTATCATTGTCTTATTGACAATGCTGTTGTGGTAGATTGCCTAGACGACGGATCGTGCAATTGTGCAGTTCTCAAAGGACGAGAATCGATAGGTCAGGCCAATTATGCATTCCTCGTCGCTGTGTAAACACAGTTGAATCTATCAGCGATCATACACTCCAGTTTTTGTGTTTTAAAGGTTTAAAGGTTTAAAATTCCGCTCGTGAATGGCAGAGGCAAGGGACACTGACATTGCCCTAGCAAGCAGGACAATGCCCTAGAGACTGATCATATATACATAAGATCAGCCCACAACCCCCTCTCCCCCCAAGCTAGAACCAGAGATGGCCAGGCAATGGTTGCTGATGACTCAACAGATAGACCTATAGGCTTCCCCAAACCCCCTCCCCCTAACCTTACCTCACAAGGATGGTCAGGTTGCAGACACTAAAAGCACTAACGAGTCTGAGCGGGATTCGAACCCCCGTCTGGCAAACACCAGGCAGAGACGTTACCAATCAGGTTTCAGAAACATGAAGGTATTTTGAAGATTTTCTTTATCCGTTACAATATATATATATATATATATATATATATATATATATATATATATATATATATATATATATATATATATATTTATAAGATTGGTGGAGATGCTTAATGTGATGAAAAGGGTTTGTGTATCGACATGATCAGCAATGCTATACTAGTCATGGCTACCCATACTAGGTTGGTTTGCTGTTAGTGGTCAGACTGAAGTCACTCACCATCACCAATCTGCCGTGGCCAGCGTGGGGATTAAAATTGAATAAAGACATTTCAGAAGCCTTTTTATTATTATTTTATTATTATTAGTATTATTATTATTATTAAATGCTAAGCTACAGCACTAGTTGGAAAAGCAGGATGCTATAAACCCAGGAACTCCAACAGGGAAAATAGCCCAGTTGAGGAAAGGAAATAAAGAAAAATAAAATATTTTAAGTACAGTAACAACATTAAAATAAATATTTCCTATAAAAACTATAAAATCTTTAACAAAACAAGAGGAAGAGAAACTAGATAGAAGTGTGCCCGAGTGTACCCTCAAGCAAGAGAACTCTAACCCAAGACAGTGGAAGACCATGGTACAGAGGCTATGGCACTATCCCAGACTAGAGAACAATGGTTTGATTTTGGAGTATCCTCCTAGAAGAGCTGCTTACCATAGCTGAAGAGTCTCTTCTACCCTTACCAAGAGGAAAGTAGCCACTGAACCATCAGAGTACAGTAGTTAACCCCTTGGGTGAAGAAGAATTGTTTGGTAATCTCAGTGTTGTCAAGTGTATGAGAATAGATGAGAATCTGTAAAGAATAGGCCAGACTATTCGGTGTATGTGTAGGCAAAGGGAAGGAACTGCAGTGGACTGAAAATGACTGCATTTCTTGTGTTGTTGTTGTGGTGACGATATAAAAAAATAATGTTCTGGTCAAATTAGAATTCTTCAAGAATTGAAAATCATGACACATTGACACGAGAATAGTTACAGATGGCTTCAAACTGTTGGGACCTAGATTTATGTCTACTTTAGGCTCCAGAGCCTTTGAATATGCGGGCCCCGGTGTAAAGGTTTCAAGTTATCCCCAGTTTCAAACTACCCCCCCGGTAACTTGAAACCGGTTTCAGATTACCGGGGGGGGGGGGGGGTAGTTTGAAACCGGTTTCAAGTTACCCCCTCTGTTTTCAAGTTACCCCCTCATCAGAATGATAAATAATTCATGTGACATCGCAAATATGTATCATGCATTTATTGCTGGCTTCGCAGCAGTAGGAAAAGTAGTTTAATTTTGTGTTTAAGACCAAATATTGTGTATTAGTGAATTATTTGACACGTTAAAAGTCACAGACTGTAATTTAAGGTTTTGTGATAAAGGCGAGGTAAAATTTTATTCTATTTCAGTGGTCGTGTGATTTTCGATATTTTCGTATTTAAGACCTAACGCGTCATATAATTCCCTAATACACAATATTTGAAGTTACAGACTTTCATTTAAGATTAAGGTTTAGTGATAACGGCCAGGTGAACCTTCATATTATTTCAGTGTGCGCGTGATTGTCTAGATTTTTTTTCTCTTTTTTTTTTTATCTCCTATAGATTCCATTCATATGCTTTAGATATATGAGCTTCGGGTGGCAATATACCTGGAGAAATTGACACAAAAATCCCTCAGAATAAATGGTGTGCTTTGAAAATGACCCAAGAGAACTGGCAATGCCGCTATTGGGCTCCGAGTTTGTTCTTAAAATGGTTTGACTATACCCATAGATGCAATATAACAATAGAACTCCTTGTGTCCATATATCTTTTTGTTTATTCAATTATTCTGTCAGTGATAATGCATAGTAACTTTGTAGTATTTGGATGCTATGCACGTGAAAAAATAAAAGCTCAAATATAAATTACGAATATGCATGTTGTCGTGCAGACAGAATTAACGTTGTGTTAGCTACTGTTAGCTCGATTCAATTTAAACCAGAGGACTTTAAAGATGGTATGAAGTCTCGATTTCTAGGTATTGCTGTTTTGTCATTTGATGAAATGAGTAATAAGAAAGAATGGAGCTATGACAAAGGGGCAGAAGTCTTATATAAACCGCATGGAAATGTACAGGTGACTATGTTGCGAGGTATTTTTTTTTTCTTTATGATACCTTTCAGGTAAAATTCTTAACGAAGAATCTTGCAACTACAGATATTAACTAATTGTGAAATTACCTTTGCCACTTTTTTCCAAAGAGTTTATAACGAAGAATATTGCAACTACAGATATTACACTAATTGTGAAATTACCTTTGTAACTTTTTACCAGAGAGTTTAAAAAGAAGAATATTGCAACTAAAGATATTAACTAATTGTGAAATTACCTTTGCAACTTTTTTCCCAAGAGTTTATAACGAAGAATATTGCAACTACAGATATTACACTAATTGTGAAATTACCTTTCCAACTTTTTACCAGAGAGTTTAAAAAGAAGAATATTGCAACTAAAGATATTAACTAATTGTGAAATTACCTTTGCAACTTTTTTCTTAAGAATTTATAACGAAGAATCTTGCAACTACAGATATTAACCAATTGTGAAATTACCTTTGCAACTTTTTACCCGAGAGTTTATAACGAAGAATCTTGCAACTACAGATATTAACCAATTGTGAAATTACCTTTGCAACTTTTTTCTTAAGAATTTATAACGAAGAATCTTGCAACTACAGATATTAACCAATTGTGAAATTACCTTTGCAACTTTTTACCCGAGAGTTTATAACGAAGAATCTTGCAACTACAGATATTAACCAATTGTGAAATTACCTTTGCAACTTTTTTCTTAAGAATTTATAACGAAGAATCTTGCAACTACAGATATTAACCAATTGTGAAATTACCTTTGCAACTTTTTACCCGAGAGTTTATAACGAAGAATCTTGCAACTACAGATATTAACCAATTGTGAAATTACCTTTGCAACTTTTTTCTTAAGAATTTATAACGAAGAATCTTGCAACTACAGATATTAACTAATTGTGAAATTACCTTTGCAACTTTTTCCCGAGAGTTTATAACGAAGAATCTTACAACTACAAATATTAACTAATTGTGAAATTACCTTTGCAACTTTTTACCAGAGAGTTTAAGACGAAGAATTTTGGCAACTGCAAATAATAACCAGTTTTAAAATAAAATAAAAATTTAAAAAAATATTCAAAAAACCATGATTTCAGACAAGCAAATAGTATTCAAAATAGGACTGTAAATATTCAGCTATTTCAGACTACTTCACCTTTCCCAAACAGTCATCGCCTTCCTCAGACCTGATGAGATCTTGATTTACTCTAACTTTTTTTTATCCTTAGTTCTCGATTTTTTCTTTATTTTTCTTATTTTGAAGTTTTCATTTCTCAGTTCCTGAGTTCCCAATTTTCGAGTAACCAAATCTCGAGCTGTTATCAATTTTCTTCTTCTTCTTCTTCTTCTTCTTCTTCTTCTTCTTCTTCTTCTTCTTCTTCTTCTTCTTCTTATTATTATTATTTTCATTACTTGCTAAGCTACAACCCTAGATGGAAAAGCAGGATGCTATAAGCCAAAGGGCTCCAAAAGGGAAAGTAGCCCAGTGAGGAAAATAAGGAAAAATAAATTTCTTAAGAAGAGTAACAATATTAGAATAAATATCTCCTATATAAACTATAAAAACTTTAACAAAACAAGAGGAAGAAAAACAAGACAGTACAGCGTGCCCGAGTGTACACTCAAGTCTTTTATAATTCTCTGTTTTTTTATTAATTCTCGTTCCCCTTTCAACTCTATATTTTTCTCCAGTTCTCCTTACTTGACACCAGAAGAAGTAACCCTTCTCCAGATAACAGCTTACCAACAGGTTGCAAATCAAGAGACAGAACTAGTTCGTCATGACTTTAGGCCGTTTTTAACCTTGCTCAAAACATCCATGTGTTTAATCTTGTACTTCAGACAAAATTATTTCCAATAGATTATCTAACTATATTCTTTAAAGCCAAAATAAATTAAGAAAAATCTAAGTGTTTCATCTTGCACTTCAGACAAAATGATTTCCAATAGATTATCTTGCTATAATCTTTAAAGCCAAAATAAATTGAGAAAAATCTAAGTGTTTCATCTTGCACTTCAGACAAAATGATTTCCAATAGATTATCTTGCTATATTTTTAAATCCCAAAATAAATTGAGAAAAATCTAAGTGTTTCATCTTGCACTTCAGACAAAATGATTTCCAATAGATTATCTTGCTATATTTTTAAATCCCAAAATAAATTGAGAAAAATCTAAGTGTTTCATCTTGCACTTAAGACAAAATGATTTCCAATAGATTATTTTACTATATTCTTTAAAGTCAAAATAAATTGAGGATATTAATCCTTTCGAATTTTGAAATATTCTCACCAATACACTACTACTTACTTTACTTTAAGGGCTACTTCTCCGATCCTGTACAGCGGGGGAACTCTACTCTTTACAGGACCTCCACAGTCGTTTTATCATATTCATTCGAGATCATCCAGCATTTCACATCGCGTATTGTTCGCTTACTGTTAAATCCTCACTGTTGAAGCACTTGCAGAATAAAAAAAGGTCTTCAGTTAATATCTTCAATCATTCAGTTGATTCGTGAGAGTTTATTGCATAGGTTCTTGTGGTCTGATTGGTAACGTCTCTGCCTAGTGTTTGCCAGTCGGGGGTTCGAGTCCCGCTAGTCTCCTTAGTGCCATTAGTGTCTGCAATCTCGCCATCCTCGTGAGCTAAGGATGGGGGGGGGGAGCTTATAGGTCTAACTGTTGAGTCATCAGCAGCCACTGCTAGGCCCTCCCTGGTCCTAGCTTGGATGGAGATGGGGCTTCGGCACTGATCACATGATATATGGTCAGTCTCTAGGACATTGTTCTGCTTGATAGGGTGATGTCACTGTCCCTTGCTTCAACCATTCATGAGCGGCCTTTAAACCTCGGGGCCACATATTCAAAGGTTCTAGAGTCTTCAGTATACATAAATCTAGGTTCTAATAGTTTGAAACCATTTATAAACATTCTCGTCTCAACACGACTTGTTGGCTCCACAATATGTAGTAATTCTCTAAGACATTTTGGACGGCCAGTTTTGATGAGTTGGTGGATTATTGCACACTTTGAATTCAATCCTTGCTTTAATCGACAGCCAATGTAAATCAATTAGTATAGGAGTGATCCTTTCTCTAAGTGGGACACCTTTTATCATTCTTGCTCTCTGTTTATTATGTTTTGTGATTTCTTAAGTTGTACTTTTGGTAAATTGCAATAGATGGAATTACAGTGGTCAAGTATCATAAGTTTCTTTACAGAATATTCATCCAGGTACTTTTTTATAATAGCAATGTTTCCGAGATGATAACCAGCAGTTTTACTACATTATCTATTTGGGCACTGAGAGACAAGTTACATTCAAGAGATAAGCCTAGGTCATGAACTTTACTAGACATCGGGACTGAGTCGTTATTTATGTTCATTTGAATATCACCCAAGTCTCTTACGCTTTTTTTTCTTTCCCACCACTATAAGTTCAGTTCTATTTTTTATTCAATTTTAATTGTTTGATTGTCATCCATTCCCTAACACTATCAAGGATTCGGTTTAGAGTTTCAGTAGTGTCATCTATATCATTCATGGAGCAGTAAAATTTTGTATCATCCGCAAATAGTTTGAACTTCACACTTCGCCTTTGCATTATCTTCGATAGACCAATAATGTAGATGTAAAATAAGATTAGGCCCAGTACACTCACCTGAGGTACCCCTCTGTTTGAAGGTTCTTAAGATGGATAAGAGTTTCCAAAGTACACACAGTAATTCCTGCCAACCAAATAGTCTTCCAGGTATTCGAAAGCTTGATCTTCAACATCGATGGACCGTAGATCATTTAGTAGCAGATCATGCACAACTGTATCAAAAGCAGCACTAAGATCAAGTAGTATCAAAATAACACATTTATTTTCATCCACGTTCACAGTAGAGAGAGACAGTATGAAGTGATCATGTCTGACAGTTAGAAAGTATACTAATCCGGTTAGAGTTCCGGTTAAACTAACCGGATTTACATCCGGCTCAGTCGTTTGATATTTGGCTGGTACAAATTTCATACGAGAATTCCCAAATTGCCTGTTGTGACAATTAGCAAGTTGTTTAAGTGTTAGCCTACCTATTTTGAAGGCTATTATAATTTGTTCTGACAAATTATAACTCGTAAAGTTATCTTTTATTAATGTGGGATTCTAGTAAGGCTATCATAATTTGCTCTGCCAAATTATAACTTTAATAAGCCAAGTAATTATGAGTTGATTTTTCTACCAACAGATGGCAGCACACTGCAGAAATATTTTGATTTTCACACATAACGAGAGTAAATTATCCCAAAGAGTTGAGGCTGATATTCCTTGGAATAACTGAACGACCTTTTAGATTTTTTATTCCAATTTTGATAAGTTCAAATTCAAGATTATTTTACTGATGTTTGTTCTGGTAGGATTTTTTAAGTCTTGCAAAATTAATACTGATTAAACTAAATATGAGTCAGAACTATAACTATAAGATAAGATACTAAATTCATTTTAGGAGCAAAACTCTCTCTCTCTCTCTCTCTCTCTCTCTCTCTCTCTCTCTCTCTCTCTCTCTCTCTCTCTCTCTCTCTCTCTCTCTCAAGATAGACATAATTGCTTTTATGAATTAAGAAGTTCTATCTTTGATATACTAAGAATTAATTTAGCTCAAACTATGAAGAGGAATAAATATAAATACAATAATACAATTAACTGAAATACAATAGTGCTATTTTTTTCTCTATATGTGTGCAATGTTCGTTTGTAGACAATCATTCAGTTTTTTTTTTTTTTTTTTTTACTGATAATAAAAAAAAATTGTTATAGAACATGAGTATGGTGCTTTGAAAGAGTATTAAATCATAATTCAGAATTTACGAACAACACTCTCTTCTGTTTTACACCAAAGACAAGAGAAGGCGTTTAATAATGACCATCAAGGTCACGTTGGTGCAACATGTCATAATAAATCAGTTTACCCTCTATATTGGGTTCATGTTTTCTTCGAATTTACTATGCTTCGTTTTATATATTTATTTATATATGGTAAACTAATCTAAACAAAATATGCAAATAAAGATAACCTAGGGGTGAATGGTAAAAGATATAACAAGCCTAGGTACACATATAAAGTCAGTACGATGAATAGATAAGTACAACATTACTACAATACATTAGCTGTAAGTAGAACTTTACCCATTCGCTATTGATATTATATAGAACTAGAGCCAATACATCACAAAACTGCTATCCGGTCCACTTTAAAAAAAACATACAATATATTCATGAAGTAACAGTCAAGAAGAGGGTTTATTTTTAAGGTAATACTGAGCTGGCTACATGCCAGCACGGGCTCTTTCTCCTAAACCAGCTAAGAATAGAAAGATGATCAATCTATTCAAAAATTCTGGTATAGAGTCCTTTCAATGACGTCACTGAGAATCGCCGGCGGCCATGCTGGAGGACATACAAAGCTGCTACAGCGAATATGGACAATGAGAGCGACTTTGTCAAACAATTGTCGGGTGATGATAAGCGTTTTTACAAGCAGAAACTCGATCTGATTGATGGCCTAGATCCATACCAGATGCAGAATTCATTCAGTCAAAATACTGAGGATTATTTCCATTGAATAATCTGCTTCCAGAATTTGTTGTTTTTCCCTTTAATGCTTTTAAGTCCAAAATTAGATAAACACTGGGCCAATGAAGAGAGTGTTTATAATTATAAAGCTAATATTGATCATTTAGCCTAACCTTGTATATTATAATTTTTGATTGTCAAAATGTATGTAAAAGTTTTGAATTATAATGTCAAATCTTTATCAGTTCATGCCTAACCATTGTGTTTGTGTTTGGTTACAAATGCTATAAATTCTTATATACATATAAACATATGATGGACAAACACTATTGTAATGCTCTTGGATGATCGTTTAGCCTTCTTGCAATTAAATGCGCAAGTTTAATTATTTTTTCGATGTTTCATATATAATCTGAAGACCCCTTCGGGTTAAAACAGCTTTCAGATATTATTATTATTATCATTTATAATCAATGTTTATTCATCACATAGGCCTGTATGTCTGCACAATTTAATACACAAATTAAAATAAATATAAATATACACTTAATTATATATAGGCATGAGCACCTTGACGAAATAGAGACCTAGGTAAGTAGCCTTTGTTAATATAGACAATATGGGCGCTTTTAATTTTTGTTTTGAAAATCTGAGATGCCTCTTTTGATGTTTAAAAATTGAGATGCCCCCTCCCCCACACACACTACACACTGAACTGACGATGATACTTGTGAAGTCACCCATGCGATCGGATACAGCATGTTTACACAGGAATAATGATACTTTTAGGGCCTAGCCGAGACTGACCTGATATGAAATGATCAGAACAAATACGTGCGTAGGGTAGTGAGGATTCACGTAGATCAGCCCGTGATATTCTGGTCAACCACAAGTCACGTCTGCGCTTGGATAATTCTTCTGTATCTTTTTCCTGATTCTGAATAACTGCCAGTATGCGGTAGAAACTCTTGTCATTTCTTTGTCCTCGATTCCAACAGCCAACAATAGCGCAAAAACTGGGCATTGTGTGAATGTGAATGTGATGAGATGGCTAACTATTCAACAGTTCAACCACAGCTATTCACTGAACGCGTCTTTGTTTGTCCTCCAAGATGGCGGACCGGAAGTTTGATGACGTATAATGAAAGGACTCTATTATCCTTGCTCATTAGCTGGATAGGCTACTTACCCTTTTTATACCAGTGGGGAAACACAAACGGAGGATAATTATAAGTCTGAAAAGGAGTTA
Organism: Palaemon carinicauda; assembly: GCF_036898095.1. Lineage (NCBI taxonomy): Eukaryota > Metazoa > Arthropoda > Malacostraca > Decapoda > Palaemonidae > Palaemon > Palaemon carinicauda. The sequence goes on along the minus strand of NC_090727.1, from coordinate 124,472,315 downwards.
ATAATTTCTTATGCTTTAAGGAGATTTTATAACATCCAAAGAGGTATAAACTCGCTTATATGATCCACTAATACATTGTCTTTAGAAAATCCATGCATAGGAGTTGAATACATCATCGCACAGAAATATTAACAATTTTATGAGTTGCCTTTTACCTGAAGAATATCAAACTATAAGAGTTTAGCAACAGTAGTTGTTACAGATATGTTTCATTAAAAAGGAAAAATCCATAATATAAGAAAAGTGAGGGGAAAGGATGTAACACTATAGTCCATTTTCATATTTGCACCGACTCGCAATGGTGCCCTTTTAGCTCGGAAAAGTTTCCTGGTCGCTGATTGGTTAGAATTATCTTATCCAACCAATCAGCGATCAGGAAACTCTTCCGAGCTAAAAGGGCACCGCTGCGAGTCAGTGCAAATATGACTAGCTAAAAGAAATGGACTATAGTGACAAAAAGAGAACTCCAGTGATTCAAGATGCATAAGTCATTAATCATAGAATCCAAGTCATCGCAGTTGTTTAGTAATACGGTGTAATGGTAATACTATAAGCAGGAATACATGATATAAGAAACACTAGTGACAAAAAGAGAAATTCAGTTATTTAAGATGCATAAGTTCTCAAAGAGTAAAGGCAACACTACAAGAAGGAATGTTAGCCTACTGACAAATGCAAGGGGAGTTTCTCCCCTTGCATCCGTCACCAAAGGTCTTAGATTTGAGGGTAAAGGTCTCTTAGTTTCAGTTCCCAAAGGTCTCTTAGTTTCAGTTCCCAAAGGTCTCTTAGTTTCAGTTCCCAAAGGTCTCTTAGTTTCAGTTCCCAAAGGTCTTAGATGTTACGGTAAAGGTCTCTAGTTTCAGTTCAAGTATCATCTGAAGAGATACACACCAGAACGTCAACCTAGTAAGTCCAACCAAGCCTCCTTCCCCCCACCCCCACACACCTCCCTGTTGTGGTGCCCATACACAGCAATGACCTCCCCCGTAAAAAGCTTAAACTCACTGTCCCAGGCTGGGATCGATCTGTTGTCGTGCGAATGCTAGGCAAATGCGTGAAATGCGTTACCACTGTACTAGCTTTGAGGCGTAAAGCATGGTGAAATATAAGTCAAAATCTTTATGATTAATAGAAACTGGGCTATGTACCCAGTACTTGGACCTGGGAGGCCATTCAGCCTTGAAGTACAACTTGGGCGAAATGTTGCATTTACGCTGTGAGCAAAATTTAAAGAGGTTGGGCAGGAAGATAGAAGAGAGGAAGTGGGACCTAGGATAAAGCAGCATCATGTTTTGTCCAAGTACAGGAACATTTTGCTGTTAAAGAGCTCCAAGATGTCTTCATTTCTGTTCGAAGGGGTTGGCCTGACAAATCACATAAGCTATTGTATTCAAGAGCTCCAAGATGTCTTCATTTCAGTCCGAAAGGGTCGGCCTGACAAATCACATAAGCTATTGTATTAAAGAGCTACAAGATGTCTTCATTTCTGTTCGAAGGGGTCGGAATGACAAATCACATAAGCCATTGTATTAAAGAGCCCCAAGATGTATTCATTTCTGTTAAAAGGGGTTGGCCTGACAAATCACATAAGCTATTGTATTAAAGAGCTCCAAGATGTCTTCATTTCAGTCCGAAGGGTTGGCCTGACAAACCACATAAGCTATCGTATAAAGAGCTCCAAGATGTCTTCACTTCAGTCCGAAGGGGTTGGCCTGACAAACCACATGCGCATTTTTATAACCGTTAGCAAAAGTGCCACTCTTTTCGATGTACAGCTTCCCTCCAGAATTTTCCTGACTAGTCCAGGCTCTTGCATCTGAAACAAATGATAATATCACCGTTCATTCTTATTGCTGCAACTGAAAACTATAAACAAACAGAACACAGATTTTTATAATTGGTTTTATTAATAATAATAATAATAATAATAATAATTAATAATAATAATAATAATAATAATAATAATGATAATAATGCTAATAATAATAATTAATGATGATAATAATAATAATAATAAATCTTTACTTTAGACATAAATCCATTACTTGATCTTGCAGAGAGTCTTATTTGAACCCAACTTTTCTTCATTTTTAAAGGGCATATTGACTGCCTCCAAATAACTTTCAACCTTACACGAACTTCATAAGCTGACATAAAGATTACAATTTCAGCTTAATGAACATATGATCTGTTAGCCTGGAGATCCCATTTCAAATGAGAGCTATACATAGGGAAAACCAGGGTATATGTGAAAATTATATAAAATTGACGCGTAGTCAACTTACAAGTGGTTGTCTGGGCCAGTAGGAGTACATTCATGATAGCCTGAACCTGGACAGGTGTGTCGTACATCCCAACGCGATGGCCAGGCAATTGCTTACAGTATGTTAAAGCATATTTGGAATCTTTCCAATCCTCAA